>NW_010388507.1:12122-19964 GCF_000710305.1 Buceros rhinoceros silvestris | reverse complement strand
GGGAAGGGGGTGAGGGCTGCGGTCGGAGCCCGGTCTGCGGGGCACCCGCTGGGGAGCAGCCTCAGGGCGATGGCGGGAGGGCCCGAGGGGAGCCGTCGGGTCAGTTGGGTTTCGCATTGGTTGGGGCTGTCTCTTGGGGTTGCCAGAAAATGCCTGCAGAGTCTCTGAGTCTTGGAAGTGACTAAAGAGGACCAAAGGAGCGGGGAGTAACACAAAGGTGAGGGCTGAGTTGGCCTGAAAACACCTTGGCAAGGAGAACGGGGTCGGTACAAGTGTCTGAAAAGGAGCCTGAGGTATCTGATGTATCTGCATGTTTTCTGCTGTTTCTTGCTTGCTCCTGGTTCTTGGGTCCAGTCTGGCACTGGAGGAGTGCTGGGTGCTTCCCCTACGACAGGGGTCACGCAGAGCCTTTTGTAGAAATGGGACTGTTCCCCTTACGCGACAGGTTTTTGCCTCGGTGTGTGTTGCCTGCGTTGGTAACAGAAAGGATTTCCGTGCTTGCTGCCCTAGGAGTCAAAGTGGGATTTCTTAAGACCGCAGTGAAGATCTTCAGTGAGATACCACAGGAGGCGGGATATCAGCAGCCTCCAACATCTGTAAAGGTAAGCAGAAGTGTGCTGGCACAGACCACTCTTCCTTCCTTCCTTCCTCCCTCCTTCGGTGTCAAAATTTTATTCAGAAAGGAAGCTGTGGGAGGAAGGGGTCAGCCAACAGGAAAATATTGGGTTTTCCTTTTTCCTCTTGTAGGCTGCCATGGGACAGAGCACCGTCTAGGAAGCCGTGTCGGCAGCGCTCACCTCTTGACACTGCTGCTGATAGGTGGCTATTACAGCCCGTTTTGCTGCGAGCTGAGGTTTGGCTCCGACAGCTGCTCTGGTGATAAAGATACCGCATCTAGCAATCACCATCACAAACCTTTAAAATACACATCTGTATTTCATATTTTAAATTAAACGTTGTTATAAATTTAGTAAGTTAGTGTGTAAAATGGATATGATTACATAAAACAGAAGCATTACCTTGGTAAGAGGTTTCTTTTGAAATGTGTGTCTATAAAGTGCAATTACAGGATGATTTTAAAATAAATCTGAATGCAGATGAACTGACAGTGGGCTTTGAATATTTTTGCACACTGAACAAACTGTTAATTTACGTTAGAAGGCAACCAGGTCCATGAGAGAAATTCTAATTTTATAATTGATCACAGATTGATTGCTTTCATTTCATCCTGTTGTTTTACACCTTTATGTGAAATATATTCCCTTTTTTTTTTTTGTTTTTGTTTGTCGGTATACTTTTTTTCCTTCCTTTCTATATTTCAGTATAACTTAATACACTTTTACTGTAAGGAAAATTCTAGAGCAAAAGATAAAAAAATAAAAGATAGCCCCATCACTAATAGCAGAGAAGACTGAGCCATGGAGATCAGTCCTCCTCCCACCAATCCAGTGCAAAAGCCCTGCTGGCTTCATGGAAGTGATACTAGATTTTAAAATTCTCCAAATTAATAGTAGAGATAAAAATTATTTGGAGATACAAGCAAGGCATGAAGAAACCTCTGTCCTAGTTATAAGTGATCAGTTGAGATATTTTATATAAACTGCATGGTGAAATCAGACAATTCCAAACTTTGAGATAAAGAAAATCAACTTCATTGTTAATTTGAGCAAATAGTTAACTTTTCAGTATTTTGCATTATTGAATGTGTATCTTCTTCTGTGGTAACTTTGAAATACATCTCATTCAATACCCTCTCAAGGAAAATTTGTTCTTTCCAGTCCCGTTTTAGTAGGATGACTTATTAATGATACATAATACAAAGGAGTATTAAAATTATAGCCTCTTCAAGGCTGAGTGTCTCTGAAACGATGGCAGATATTCCTTAAAACTTCCACTTTTCATACACACTGTGTTTATTATGACTTCTTGGGCCTGATCCTACAAGTCTCCTAGACATCAAACTGTTAGTTCTCCATGCAAGGTGATTACTGGACAAAGCTGTCTTCACCTAAGATGTGTGATAGAAACTTTTAAGATCAAACCTTTTACTCTGTTGTCTCATTTGCCTGTGTATAAAATAAGTCTCGTGTCTGGCTGTAAACCTAAGTAGGTCTGGAATAGATTTTTTGAAAATGTACAACATCCACTAAAGAATTACAGACCTGGTTCTACATCATCGCTCCAGTAGTTCTACCATCGCAGAACTACTCTAGTTTTTGGTAATTCAACAGTAGCAGTGCCACTGACATTAAATACTGCCAACAAAGATGCCAGGTAGCAAGACAGGTTACAGTCTCAGCAAATTTTAGGATACGCTCCAATGAACTATTTCCTATGTTAATAATTCTCTCACATCTGCTTGTTTTCTGGAACTTTGATCGTTCTTCTGTTTTGAAATACATACAAATTTTATTTTTCTCTCCATATTAATAAGGGTTGCAATCAACAGTTTTCTAAAGATTGCTAGATCTTTTTTTTTTTCTTGTGGTCCCTTCTGTAGTCATAGCTCTATTTTTACAAGTATGTTTTGCCAGTTTTATATCCACAAGACTAAGATTCTGTGTTGGAAGAACTTCATAGTCTGTCATTCATGTAAATAATGGTCTAATAGCTGGTCTGTTGAAATTATTTTTAGGGGAAAATTGGGCTTTCTCCAAAAACTGCTGTTGGCAGGGCTGGTTCCTTAATGACAAACTTCCGGGTAGTAACACTTTGTCTTTTTTTCTTTTTTCTCCCTTTGGATAGTTTAGTATCTGTTTCAATTCAGTTTCCACTAGGTAGTAGTTTATCAGGTAAATTTCATTTTAAGGGGTCAGGAGTGCATCTGTTACACAGACAGCCAGTGAAGACAACTGAATCCCTTACGTCACATTTTTGTGGTCTAAAGGATCATTAAATATTAAGCCATTTCTATGGGTTTCAGTTTGAACCAGATTCCAAGCAGTAGCGAATTTTTTTAATGATGACAGAATTCAAGAGTAGGACATCCCTGTTGGTTATCACATCCATTCGTCAGCAAGGGTGGATCCCCTTTTTTCTGGATTGCTCTTTATTGGTTAATGGACGTTTGGAAAAAACATCGTTTTTCATCTTCAGTCGACTTGTAGAAAGAAATAAGCTTAATCTTACTTTGGTAAGTTTCTGCTTTCAGTAATGGAAGTGTTTCGGTAATGTAAAATCCATTTTGTGATAGATTTCATAAACTTTTTATTTCTAATCAAAACCATGAACTATGATGATGCTCACTACATGGGTAGTAATTGGAAAGTAGATAGTAATATTATATTCAAAGACAAGAAACACAATTCTGAATTTTCTCAATGCAGAAAGAAATCAAGTAACTGCTGTTGTGCCATCAAACTAAACGTCAGTATCAGACATGGGAAGGTGGAATAATGGACCTTCCTGCTGGAAAGAAGACGGAATCTCTGGAATCTTATTTAAGGAGGTAGTCATCCCATGCAGGTATTCCCATTCCATATGTTCTGTCAAGACATCACTAATTTCCAGGTCTGTCTTACTGTGACTTCTGCTAGATTTGGTAAGAGAGATTTTATAGTTATCCTTCAGGAGAACAGTTGATCTGAAAGACATGAACATCTGTGCAGTCTTAAGAATGCATTCTTAAAGAATATAGATAGATCTTATAGAATACAGATATTGTGCAACATTTTGTAAACTAGAATTACTTGGTCGATTTGATACTTGCTCATTTAGATGCTCACGTTTTTAGAAAAACGATGCAAGCATTACATTTCCTAAGACAGTATCTTTATAGTTTATAGTCAGAATCAGTGTCATTGATACTCAGACAATGTATTAAAGAATACTTTTGTTTCAAATCTAGACAACCAAACGATTTGGGTTTTTGTAAGAAACATTGCTTAACAGTTTCCAAGCAGGAAGGTCTTAGTCCATCATCATGTCTTTTTTTTTTTTCCTATTAATTTTTATTCATCAGTACTTGAATAATCTGATATTCTTAAACCCCCTAAGGCAAACTCTTTGACTTCCTCTGTCTGGCAGATGGGTTTTAGCCATGTATTGTTTCTTAAAATGTTTATGCTGTCATACATATCATATTTGTCTCAGCTGGAAAAACACATTTATAGAAAATCCTGTTTGCCTGTTCTCCTAACGGTTTTAAAAGTGCTTGCACCTTTTATTTAGTAAAAAAAATTTACATACAAGTATTTTATATTGCTTTGGGGAACATCAAAGCTGAAGCTTAGCAAGTCAAACATCTTTTATAAATGGTGCTTTTTTGTATGGATAGGAAGCTCGTTCCCTTCAAACAGTCAAAAACCCCAAAGTTAAAGATGCCTCTCTTCTAAGGATTTTGCATTTGGGTTTTTCTCCAGATGAACTTTTGAATCATATCCTGAATTTTATTTGCAGCTTATTTCAAATTGAATTCTTGATATTTTTTTAGGTTGTTGGGTTTTTATAAGACTTCTAAATGAGCTTAATCTATTCCCAGTATCAAATATTACTGCTTTTGAAGTCAGCCCTCATTTCCGTTGTGTAACACTCATAAGGGCACTGGTGAGTCATTCAGTAAAGACCACCAGAATGTCCCAGTGAGGAAAACCAAATGCATTACAAATTGTGGAGATCCACCAACTCTGTAATGCTTATGATCTGAAATATACTTTGCATTAGAACTTGTTCTACCTGTATTAATTATGCATAGTGCTAGACACAAACAGGGTGCTTTCTAGCATGAAAGCTGTGCCTAAAATAACAAAAAAAGAGGACTTGGATTCCGAGGACATGGGCTGAAACAGATCATGAATGGAATTTTGCATGAAGCTTGAGAGGGTTTTTCTATCTCAGGAAAATGAAAGAGCTTGATGTAAAGTAATTCCCAAAGGAGAGTGTGCTGATTAAGTCCAGATTCTGTTCCCACCCTGAGAAGTAGCCACAAACTGTGAATTCACCTCTGCTGCTAACTCCAGCTTGGTTAAATGTGTTATCGCATACCACCCTCCAGTCTCACCAAGGCTTGGGAATTTGAAATTCTTAAGTTATCCTACAGTGGGAGTGTAGCTGGGCTGCAAATCATACACAAGTCCTGCTCTAGCTGCAGGCATATGGCAGCAGTTGAGGGATTTATTGTAGTAGTGCTGATAACAGGGAAGGGCCCCACAGTTCCTTCCTCCTCACCACCTGGAGAAGCCTTCTTAAACAACCCCACAGGGTAACAGGGCTGGCATCCCATGGCACATATGGCAGCCGAGTGACAAGCTGGACTCGCTCATGACATACAGCAATAGAAGGGTTAGACCAGGTGCTCTTGTTGATTCACTAGTGAGCGGCAGAAATGCAATTGCGTATCTCCACGTGAGCTGGCTCAAACCGTGCTGCTGGCTAGTCAGCAGTGCACATATCTGGGTTTACTAAACATGGAACATAAATTTAGACGGGAGCAGGAACTGGCAATTAATGATTGTGTCTTTCAGTGCTCTTTCATGCAGTCGTTTGTGAAGCCACGCTGTAAATCAGACCATTCAATCCAGATTTTAAAAGTTCTGTCTGAACTGATCTTTTTTGACCAGAATTATTTCATTGAGTAAGTTCACACTCTGGTCCCACAAACAGTTGCATTGGCACAGTTGCAGCACTGGTAGACTGTGACACACAGATGGTGTGGAGAGAAGGTATGGAGGCTGCTGGATGGTTATTTTGTCAGTGGGGACAATAACCCTGCATAATTCTAACCTTCTTCTGACCCACAGACTCTCCCAACAATTTCACTTTCTGATCCCTCATCCTCAGCCCTTCTCAAACTGTGCCTGTAGGCAGACTTACATGCTTACTAAACCAACTAATGGTAATAAATTGATCAAGATCAAATACAAGCATGTAATTGTACTCCTCTCAAGATTAGCCGGCTATGAGCGTGTGGACCAGGCTTTGTCCTGGCTTTATACTGGCAGCAGGAAGACGGATGATACCATTTCTAATGTAAACTCATCAGCAGTAAAACCAATCTCCACACCTTCTTTTGTGAGGGATTTGTTTTTTAAATAACTTTGTACTGGTGTGTTGAATTTGTACAAAAAATTTTGTGCCACGTCACCATCCAAAAACTAAATTTATTGTATCACGAAACTGCAGTTGTATACTGGTGAGAGAATGCCTTCAGCTTCTCTTGGAAGTTATTTTTAATACATAGCTCCTGTTGAGTCCAAGTGAACAGAGGAGGTGGTTCTTTGTTAAAGGTGATGTGTAATATTTTTAAATTCTTACTGTCTCTAATCAAGAAAGGTCCCTATTTATTCCAACTGCTGCAGTTAGAAAGGAACACGCAGAGTCTGAGGCAGAAAAACATGACTTAAATCCTTTCCCTCTCATGGCTATAGATATAGTTTATTCCTTTCATATCCTCTTGGATGTAAGAATAATCCCACTTTCACTGTTAAAAGCAGATCTTCACCTTAATTGTCTTTCTCCTGCTGTATTTCTCTTTATAGTCTTAAAGAAAGAACTGTCTCTAAGTACAAGAAGATATTAAGCAAGAGAGAGTCAATGTTAAAACTTGGCAAGCGCTAAAACAAAGAAATTTTTCCAAGGAAATGGAGGAGACAGGTCAAATTAATTCCTTATGTAACTCCATTTACCTCGGTGTAGTTACGTGAAGGATGAGTTTGGTACCTTATACCTCTGTGGTCAGAGAAGGTTTGCTGATCAGCACAGTATAGTCATTCTTAACAAACAAATTTGCAAGTTACATCTGATAGATCTGCCCTTGTTCTTTTTAGTCTATTAATGTAATTGCAAAAGAACAATAGTTTGCAAAACAACAAAAACGGCTTCATAACAACATTAGAACATGATGATTTGCACTTACACCTTTAGTAACGTTTTTTGGGGGGGAAAGAGGAATTCGTGATAGACTGCTAAAATGGGCGGTGACATCAGGAACAGTTTCTCTTTAAGTTCCAAAAGCTTTTCTCCAGTTTGTTGTATTGCAACTTGAACTTTTTTCCTCTGATCTCATTCTTCTCCCCTGACCACCCCTAATTCAGTTCTCCTTTCCCTCAGGTTTCTTAGAGTTCCACTGTGTGTTCAGGGATCTCTGTGGCTTCTCCTTGCTGCTGAGGTTTCTCTATTTTTCTTATGAGGCAGAAATATTCAACCTCTTGGGACAGACAAGAGAGAAACGCTTGGCCTCCACCATAATTTCTTTTTATATTTTAAATTTCAATATGCCTTAATTTGAGGTGCTTTAAAATAACACATTTTTCACTGTGAGAACCCAGCTTGCATGTGTCAATCTGTAGTACTCAAATATAGCTGTACCCAGGGATTATTTCCATTTTAAAACCTTGTTATGAAACAGGAAATTCAGGAAATACTTTTAATATCAATAAGTTAAGATCTTATAATACTGTAATATAAAAGCACCCATATAATATATTAGTGCAATGATACTGAAGTCAACAGTCTGTCTTTTTTATCCTTACCAACTTGCAACTATCAGTTTTAACACAGAGGAAAGGATCTGTGTATACATGCATATAAAAGATGTGAAAATAGAAAGGCATTTATTGAAAACAGACAAAACCAGGAAGATGATAAAATAGCAGAAGGAAGTGGCCTCAGATATAAAAACTTTTGCTTTGTATGGCAGAATTTATCGCTAAAAGCTAAGGTTGGCAAATTGCCAATGTTTCAGATTAAACAATGTAATGTAAAAAAAAATTTACTTAATATTACAGAATACAACAGACACGTGAAAAACTGGTGTCCTAGTAAGTAACTCAGTTACACATTTTTTGTTTCTTTATTTTTTATGTCGTACAGATGCAAGCTCTCCTCTAGCACGTGTGCAATTCA
>NW_010388507.1:0-12046 GCF_000710305.1 Buceros rhinoceros silvestris | reverse complement strand
ATAGAAAATTTCCCAGTACCCAAAATTAAACAAAGACGGTGGAGATACATTTTGCAGGCACATCTTTTTGGAAAAATGGAGAGCTTTAGGAAATCATGGTACATTTATACCTGAAAGACTTTTCACATTTGAAATCTGCTGTTGACTGAGAACACTTAAAAAGCATGAGAATGGAAATAGGAATCTAAATACGTGCAGTTATTGTGCCAGCTGAGAACAGATGAATGTTTTTCTGCAAGAAAGTTTTCTCCCTCTGGCTTGGTAAAGCCTTCAGTCTGGTATTCAGGCTACAGGAGAAACCATTTCAGTAGAAGATGGGTAATGAGCACAGCTAAATTCTCACGGTTAACAAAATCATGCTCTTGCTCTTTATTCCAATCTGTAAGGCTTTTCCCGAGCTCAGCGTCTGTGGAAGACTCCAAACCTGAAAAACAAGATGGCAGAAAGCTACAATTAAAACAAACAGATACTTTGTTCAACATCTTCATCACATTTGCAAGATAAATAGACTGTTATCTGAGTACTATTTATGTTCTTAAATAGTGTCTCATTCTCTCCCAGGGAAAACCTTGTTAAACTTGTTGACAAGAATGGTTATCTCCTTCACGGATTAAATAATTCCATGGAGTATTTTTAGGCATTGCGGTTCCCAATTACTTCTACGGAATTCCCAGATTTACTCTTTATGACTGTAATAACCTTGTTAACAATGACTTTGTGCAGTTCATCTGAGAATATCTAAGATTAAAAGCAATAGTGACTAAAAATATGTAAAAATTCTTAGCAAAACCTGTTACCAATTTAATGAATCACACAAAGTAGCAAATTATACCATTTTAGACACTGGAATTCCTAGGAGTTTTCTCTGTTTTAGAAGACCATCCAGTATACTGTAACTTTGGACATTCTGTGGTTTATTTTTATAGTTCTCGGTTGGTAAATACTGACTCTTTGTTTCAAAATAATACCTAATATTTTTTTTCTATGAGGAGTACAATATTTGGACATTAGGCAATGAATTTCAAAGCCTTAAGGAACATGATTTTGTCTCCACTTGAATTGCTGGGAAGATTCACATTGACTCCACTGTCAGTAGCCTGGACTTTTAACCTGGCCTAAATTTAAGGGTAGTCCCATAAAACACCCAAGTGCAGACCTTGTAGTTTGGTTCACATGGTTTGGTTGACAGGGAGATCCTCATGTTTACAGACCTCCGATTAAGTGAGCAAAACTGGTCTTATGTGATTGGATTACAGGATTGAAGCTGTGATTTGTCCTACTAAAACCACTTTAAGTTACTTAAACAGATAAATCCTACTATCAGATTTCTTTTCTTATTGATTACACTTTCTGAAATGTAAAAAAAAACCCACCCAAAACCTCGCTTGCTTTCTCCACATTTTTAATGGACTACTTCACCTTCCAGTTCTGCGTTGTTCTAAGGTGTACGTAGGACTGGAAGGGCAATGCAAACAACTCTGGGAGAAAAGTAGTAAAAGTGTAATTTTCCCTTTCCATAAAACGGGTATAAAATACTTGTGCTTTTTTATTTCCTCTGAGCCCATTTCCAGCCCTTATTTAACTCCACCCCCTCTGTGGGATCTGAACTATTTGACAATTCCTGTTATAAAGGAAAATCAGATCATATCTACATTGCCTCTTGTTTCAAGCTGTAATTCACGTCTTCTCATCCCACGTTTCTGGCAAAATGACCTATCAAAATTAAACCAAGAATTATGTTCCAAGCACATTTTTTTTCCTTGGTTGGTCTTTTCCCTCTCTCTCCCTGAGTTTATTCCTTACCTCTCAGGTTTCAGATGTTGGGTCAGGCGTCATCTTGTGTAAGTCCTCTTCTATCACAGCTAGAGTATCTGCTAGGAGGCAGAAGTGCAGTTCCCTCCCAGGCAGATGAGCTGCTGGGTTTAACAAGCACGTGAGTGAGTAACAAAGATTTACCAGAGGTGTTTTCACTGATAAAAGCATTCTTTTACAGTAACAATAGCAATATACAAAATGGAATCAAACCTTTGGACAATGTTGTTTCAGTAGGGGCCTTCAGAATAAACACTTCCCATGTGAGGAAAGAGAAACTGCTAAATATGCCATTTGGGAACAGCTACAATGCCTTATGGATACTTCATGAAAATATATCAGAATTAACTGTAAATTGAGCAAGTAGCAAAGAAGCTTGATGAACTGAACATAACAACGCATCCAGTGATGAAAGCCTTTACAGACTTCTAGCTTGCTGGCATTGGCAAATAAGTAGTTCAGATAAACAGAAAGAAATCAGAAGATGCAGTTATCAACTGCAAACAAATTATTATATAAACGTGAGGAAGAGCTCCGAAAATTATGTTTGACAACGACAACACAGACCAGAGAGCTTTTATTTTAACCAACAGATTGTTGGAAAACATACAGTTTATCAAAATGAAGGAGTTGAAACCTGCTGTAGTTTGTACAGATGTTTTCACTCAGAAAGCAGCTAGAGGGAACAGACGGTACAAGGCAGCTGTCCAACTTTGAAAAAGATTTGCATTTTCATTCTGTCTTGACGAGTAATCTAGTTTTTGTGGTAGTCCCGATTTTCAGCCACTTAGAAAATTCAACATCTACAAACCTGACCTAAAATTACAGCAAGCCTTTAGAAAGGTGCTATACAGTATCATAAAAATATCTTTTGGGGGTTTAATTTTAAATATTTAGTATCAAAGGAGGTGAGCAAAGAGCAGAAACTGGAAATGTCCTGAGTCTGGAGCAGGTCGTACGTACTCGCAGTCAGTGTGCAATACCTGGAATGCTAGGCTAAGATCTGAAAGGCAATTTAGGAAGCTCTGCTGTAGAAAAGAATTTGTTATTGTATGAAGACAGGCAGGATTACTGAGTTTAGAAGGGTTATTTGTGAATAACTTCCAGCTGGAGAGCGAGCAGCAAAAACATCCTGCTTGTTGTTGTTGCTGCTGGCTTTTTGTTCAATAAGCAAGAGGTGAGCATTTGACTTCTGTGTTGGTTTTGGTCCTTTGCCCTTGGGGATACTTTTAAACATGCATAATACTTGAAAGAGTTCCAAAGTGTGTTTGTTGGGGTTTTTTTCTGCTTTTCCTTTTCCTTGAACGGTGAGGTTAAAGTTGTATAAAGGAATATTTCAGTATCTCTAGAAAATATTTGTGATAACAAATAGACATACTGCTTCCTAACAGTCAAGAGACTTAGAAAGGGCTTTTTACCAGCACACCGCAGTTGTTGGTATCAAGACCCCCGTCCGATTATTTTCCTTTAATGGAAGATAAAGCATTCCATCCACTTTTAAAAAATAATCTCCTTAAGAAATGTGAGTATCTTTGCCAGAATCTTTGGTATTTGTGTTTGGTTTGAGATTTTGGGTTTTTTAAATTTTAAGCTGCTATTGTATTTGCTAGAAAAGGCAAGAGCTAAGAAACATACTGAAGAGGTGAACGGTGTGATGGGTCTAAATTGCTAAAAGGTTCCCCTGGCAATCTCAGATTCGCATGGAGGAAATTTAGGCTTCTGCACAGAGGAACAAAGACAGACTGCCAGTCATAGGCCACCAACTTGACCCTGACTTCAAAACACTTCCAATCCTAATAGGAAGCGATGTGGATATGCACATTTATTTGCAAAAATATTGAGAGTTCCCTGAAATTCCCTGTGTACTGCAGGTATCGTGGCCATTAACATAAATATACGTGAAACTACTGATAAGCCATCTGAAAGCGATGACAGCATGCATAATTATGGATCGGTCACATCACTGTCACAGTGGGGTGGCCGGAACGCTGAGGGCAGCCAAGGGGGCTAGAATCTCCTACTTAAATACGTACCATGCAAATTCCAGAAGCAATGAGGAATTTACAGTGAGGTGCAGAGCCCTGACAGCACTCTAACTGTGCATGTCTAACCACATGGTGGAACTTCACAGACCTTATTAGATTATTACGTTACATTATTTTCCTTCCCCCAGCCCTTTTCTTCTCTTTAAATGCACGTTTTGAGGGAAAAGATGCCCTCAATATTCATCATTAAGAGCACCCGTTAACATTGTACTCAAGGTATCAGCCTTTTCTTCAGGGTTGTTAATACCATTTCTTTTCAGAATAAATGCAGAGGATATACGGTTTATTCTGCCGTTTAATGTGAATATTTTATTCAGCCAACACATATCTGTTAATGCTAAGTTGATCGTAACCCTGAATGAATATTGGTGGCTAACGTGAAGCTAGCCTAGAGCTCAGATATCAGATTTCCAAGGCCAAGTGTAAGGCATCTACCCTTTTATTCTCACAGAGGTGCTGTTCAATAAACACACACCTTTCAAACTGGATCTCTGAAAAAGTCATTTGCTGCCTGACTTTGTCAGAAACAATCTAAGTACATCTGTACAATTTATACAGTGAAAAATTGGAATGAGAAGCACCAAGACTAGCTCTTTTGTAGAGCTCAGACAAAAGATAATTTTTAAAAAGCTTTTTATTTCTGTTTTTAAATAGCTTGATAAAACCCATCAGTTGGTACTCAAGAGTTCAACTGTAAACAGTTACAATACATTACTGCTGTGTATTGATTTTGTACAAGTCAGAGTCGGCGTATCTATAAACTGAAATGCACTGTACTAAGAAAACACTATGCCATAACTGAAAATATTTTAAAAACTGAAGTTTAACTCCCTCCTGTGGTGTAAGCGAGCAGCATCACAATCAACAGCTTCAGGAAGCGTAGACAGCACTCTGTATTATTCAAAAGTCTGTATTCGCCTTGGCAGGACAACAGATTTCAAGTTTACTATGGAAACTCCAAGTTAAAAAGTATAACAATAAAATTCTAAAATACATACAAAGTTGTAAACATCTTTCTCTAGAACAAACAAAAATGGTTTGTGCCAGCCTTCTCCATCTCTCACATCGCAATAAAAAAAAAAAAGGGCCAAGAGCAAGGCCGTAGACTAGAACTGTTCTGCATGGATAACGTCACAGTTTACAGGAAGTATTAAGTGTCAGCATTTAAAATTAGTGTAAGTCACCAGCAGGTAGCAGAACACATTTTTCAAGAAAGTTCATGGAACACTTGAAGTCAAGTGATGAATCAGGCACTAAGCATTAGATTTGCCTACTTTTAAGAACAAAAGATAATTACATCTAGGTATTTTTATATCTGATAATAGGTAACATTGATTACAAACAGAAAATTAGAGAACACCGATACTTTTACAAGTTTGCGTTTTAACCATTTTTGCTATCAGGTTGATACAGATCTTCCACAGAGACAGAGATTTGCAAAACAGACTATAAATATTTTGAGATCACAGAAATACACTCTATCTTTTCAAGGCAGATTTTCTTTCTGGAAATCCCTCAGGCCATTTTCTAAAACGTTTTAGCTTTTAAATTTATTTCATCATTAACAATAAAATAACCATCTACTTGGTCTGAATCTTGTACCTCCAATTCCAAGGTGACTAAGATAACTGAGATTTTTGGAATGGAATACAGCATTAATGTCAAAGTACACAGCAACAAGATTTACTTAGTGCAGGCTGTTTAAGTTTTGACCTCAATGTATTTGATAAAACCCAATTTCTTGCCGCAGTTCTCAGCTGACAGAGGTACTACAAATTCAAATTAAATACTAGTTTTTAACCAAAGCAGCTGTTTTGAAGGGAAAAAGCAGAAATATGTCACATTGACTATCTATTACTCTGTCAGATGTACCACTTGTCATACACCCTAGTGACAGACTAGGAACACTTACATCTCTACACGGTTTCTGTTGTTAGGCATAATTAATTACAGGGGATTGTTTCTGAAATGGAACAGACTATCAGCATATGCTTATGCTGAGACACGATGGGGAGGGAAGAGGAGGAAAATATAGGTAGGACCCAGCCATAAGAACAAAAGGATCAACTTCAACAGTGAGATGGTTATCTATTAGGAGACTACGTACAGGTTTGCTCCTTCCAAAAGTTGTGTATACATATAAGGGGAGGAGAAAAGGAGAAAGCAAACAAACTTTGGCAAAGTTTAAGAAAGTGCAGTCTTTACAGTCCTAAAGAGACCAACAAAAATGAGGAAAAAAACCCCAACCCATAAAATACCAAAACCCAAACAAAAAACCAAACAACCCAACACTGAAAAAGTAAAAGGCTAAAAGATGTCTACAGATAAAACTGTCTCATGGTGCCTGCTGATGCACACATGATTTGTAAGATTGCACTAGCTAACATCACACTGAGAAGTACAACACCATCTCTACTGCATTTTGCATTGTAATGTCAGAAAGTAAATAAGCATTTGCAGAAGCATTCTAACATTGTCGTACTACAATTTTTATCTACATGCAGAGCTCTGTGTGCACACATGTAAAAGTATATTTTCTTTTTCAAAGCAGTACACCATATAGTAAACTTCCACAAGTGTACATTTATGGGAAACTACTAGGCAATTCTCTCAGTATTGAATATTTTCTTACTTAATTTGTTTTCCAGTGGCAGAAATAGAACTTCGCTACACAGTGCAGGAAGGATCCAGACACTGATCAATGAAATTTTAGAAAGCAAGAGTTGTTTAGTAGAACCTTGCATTTTGTGTAGAAATACCTCTTTCCAACGCCTACAGAAGAACAAGATGAGAGAGGAACTGGAAATAGGACGGCAACTCCCGGGTCAGTATAAAGGTCTCCTACCCCTACTAAAAATGTTATTCTATACTGTAGTAATCACCCAAGAGAGTCTCGGCCCTAACAGCACATTTACTCAGTGAAGCTTTCCACATCTTGCTGAAGCCATCAGACTCCAAACAGACTGGTTCTTAGCTGAGACACCTTCCATCGTTCGAGATGAGTCAGTATCAAAACATTTGCAGGAAGACAACAGTGGCCTAAACCATAAAGTGTTTGATTTATATATAGTTACAGAGGATTGCCGTCCTTCTGGTTCACTGTTCTCCCCTCACACAGTAAAAGCCATTTGAGTGTTGTCACCACCAGTCAAACAGTCCTATTAGTGCAAGAACACCGCTTTCAATTCATGGCCTCCCCAAGCATAAAGTGCAGTACATTACATGAGATTTTAACATACCAAACTATCCTTTATTTGAATTTCAGAAGGAATGCTCAAGTTAGAAAGTTACCTTTTAGGTTTTAAGCAATAAAATCCAAGGCAAAGTACATAAACTGTCTTAAAATGGATCAAATCCACTCACTTAAGACATATTCTTTATATCTTACGTTCAATATACATATAATACACAAAAAAAATTCTGTCATTTCACTTAGGTATATTGTATCTGTATTTAACATGATCCTGTAATAAGTTATTAAAGGCCACTGACTCAAAGCAATTTTTGCTTAAAACAGGACTGCGGTAGCTGGATTGTGATACGTAACATGATTCAACGTTCCAAGATCCCCTCCTGCACAGGCTTGTCATCAGTAGACACAGCCTTTGGAACCCTGCTGTACATTCAAATTCTAATTTACAGGTGGTTTCTCTCAGGTTTCATGTCATATGTCGTCCCCTCTTTAATGCACCTATTCTTTGGGGTGATTTTAAAAACTGGATTAATTCTTTTATGCCTCTAGCTGTTCCTCTTGCCTATTAACCTGACAATATCACCTACAAGGTTTTGTTCAGTGTAACTATGGTTCCCAAATGATGTACAGCAGAGCAGAGAATCTTCCAGGCCAAACCAGTCCACCTGAACAGTCAAGTTCTTAAGTAACAACTACAGATACAACTGTGCAATCAATTCTTTATAAAGGAAGGCCAAACACTCAGTACTGGATGCAGGTTTGCATTTATGTGCAACTTAAAAAACCAAAGCAGCTCACCGTACAGGAAGAGACTTCTTTACCTCTACAGCTAGCCAGAGAGATTACAATGCAGTTGCACAATGTTTTCTTAGTAACCAAGCCAGCTTACACAGGCTCCGAGACCTCCCCACCTTCATTCCTCTACCCTCTGCCAAGTGCTTTTTCGGGTCAAGCTGTACGCAGACAAGAGCTTAACACCATAACTCAAATAAGCTACAGACTTTGGAGAAGTGTCTTTGTTCCTGGTGGTTTGGGGTTTCAGATCCACATCACTTCAGCAATCCTGATCCACAGACACTCATGTTAATACCACTGCAAGGGTGATACACTGCAGCAGTGGAGATGGGAGTGAAAAGTATGATCGGCTGGACTAAGGGGAATCTGTTGCTGTCAAAATATTTACAATATTAAATCTGTTATTATTTTGAGGGTTTTGGTAATTTTGTGACAGGTAATCATGGTCGAAAGTCTAGAAGTTAAACAATTTATAAAAATACACACCAGGGAAAAAGTTACTTTCTAAATTAAAGTAACTGGCTTTTTATCTCTTCTAACATCCAGAAGAATTAACCAGCCACTAGGGATAATAAAAACACATCCTATGATTTAACATAAAGAGTAGTGTACTTACAGCACTCAAATAACGTTAAAAAATTCCAGCACCTCTCCCCAGAACACTGATAACCAGCATCTCATCTTCGTAATCAAAGACTCCTCTACACAAGTGTGTTAACACCCAAATAAACACCACACTAGAAAGTCTACTGGCCTTCCAGGTGACATCAGTTCAAACTAAGTGCAACATCACTTAGTCTCATTCCAAAATGAGGTAAGCTAGCTAGCAAAAAAGATAGTTGTGTATGAACTGGCATGACTTTACTCTGCATTAAGTCCTCACTTTCAAGTCAGAGTGAAGGGTGAGCTGAAAATGCATCCCAAGTCACCACATCAATACGTCCCTCTTTAGGTAAGGCCCTAGAGCACATTAATCCCATGTACACCAAGTCCCTTGTTGAGAACTTTGGACACCAAGTTCAAACTTTGACCCACTGCACAATGAGTTTCTCCATCTAAGTGCCCAAGGGAGCCTATTCCTGCAAATTCTTCTTCACAAGCAACTCTATTGATTCCAACATTCTTCCTCCATCCTTTGCCAAAGCCCACTGTCAGAAGTCTGTCCCAAAGCCAAAGTCAGCAGGTCCAGAAATTGTTACTGTGCTTCAGTGATAACAATCACTTTTCCAAGGAAAGAAAACATTATTTTAGAATATTGTTCACACTGTCTATTGTAGCGCAGTAAAGCTCATGAGATGTTGTTTAAATTGGAGCGGTACCACCCTTGAAAAGGAACGCCGCTGAGAAGTACCATGTACTGAAGACCACCTTCCCAACAGCTTTCCAGTTCAAAGGGTTCTAAGGACCAATACACTGTTACTGCTGGATTCAGAACAGAAATTCAGCTCTACAGGAAACAGTTTAATTGGAAATGGTAGTAAATAGCAGCCAGAACACACCACTAATACAAACCCTAAAGAAAACAAAAGATCTGTGCTAAACAATCAAATTGGGTTCTAGTCTAGTGGTAATGGCAGACCGGCAGAAGTCCCAAACGGTTCTGAGATTAAGAAGTTCTTTCCACTCAGGTCCAGATATTCCTGACCAAAAAAAAAAGTCCCTACTCTTCCAACAGCCAGTTTTACTAGCAATTACACAAGTATAATTTTTACTGCAGCTGTCAACTTCTCACTAAAACCTGAACTGTAACCTTATCTCTGTTATTTAGTTAATTAAGTTTCTATTAATGTTAAAAATGGCAATTATTAAAATCTTAGTACTTTTTTACCTTCACTACTGCATACCAGAGACCTGCTAATGCAAAAGCTAGCACAGAAATTACTAGCTGTATGATGTGAAAATCATTAGTCACGCATTGTATATGTGAAAGCATTTGCTCGTATCCAGGTGTTTGCTCTGAAGATACAAGGTTTAGGTAACAAAGAAAAAAATGTGGTTTCTGATTGTTGAAGAGTCCCATCGCATATTTTTTCAGTGAGGCAACTGGAAGAGAATAGAGATCAGGGAGTTCACTAAACTCCAACTCCTTAAGAAATGCAAGCTGCAATTCATTCCCTTTGCTACTGCTCATGTCTAATTCCAGAAGCTGCAAATTTCCCAGCCAGAAGTGTGCAAAACATACAAAGTTGCCTCCTGGACAGCAAGGGCTAAAGTCTTCAGCAAAACTACAAGCTTTCTCCGGCCAGTCCGTTACTGAAATACTATTAATGCAGCGAGAAACCCTATCGAGACTGTCTTTCCCAGAAGAAGAATGCCGATGAAACAAATCCTTCCAAGGAGCAGCTGCACTTGAGTTCCTCCCTGCTGATTCATGCAAACTTGGAGGCATCTCCTTGCCAATCAAAGGCGGAGGTATAGCGTTAAAGAGAGAACAATTCCTCACAGTAGAATAAAATAATTCTTGTAAACTGCTACTGTGATTTTGACAATTGTTCAACACGGAATGCACATGTGTCAGGTGAGGTGCTGCCTCACGATGCTCTGGGCCACTCTCGCATACTTGTTTCTGGTTTAGATCTTCCTTCTTCATAGTCTTAGAGGCGACGAGCATAGCTTTGCTGCCTACAGCAGCCTGGCTCGGAAGAAGAGTGCGACTGACTCTAGTTGCAGCGTACACTGCAGGCAGCACACCAAGCCACAAGTCAGTGGATCTCAATATGGACCTAAAGAGAAAGAATGCAGAGAGTCATTACGCTAATATCGCAGTTTCTTGGGGTCCAGTATATAGAAAAAAACAAAACAGAAAACCCCCACCTTTAACATAAAGAAAAATATTAACTGCAGAAAGTGACACAATCCAGAGAGGAGTGTCCCCACAGGCTGCCCGAGCACATGCCAAGGGGTAGGAAGCATATCCAAATACAAACTTTCACCCGTGGTTTCCATTTAATCTGCTACAAACTCTCTTTTGGTGAGTCAGCAAACGAGCAGCTAGAGAGATTTGCTGCGTAACAGCACCATTCCTTAACCCGCAGAAATGCAGACTGCTAACGGGTTAGAGGCTTCACATCAGAGGCAGACACACCTCCTCCTGTAAAGAGGAGAGCACGCTAAAATCAGACCCACCGCTGGAAATCAATCAACCACGGACCACGCGCAGCTTCCCAAAGGGAACTGGTCAAACTGGCCGCACCAGCATAGCTCGAGGGTATTCCTCGAGTATGGTGTAGCCAAATGACAAACTGGTTGTGTTACAGGAGCACCTTTGTGTACCAAGACAGATAAGGAGCAGAGGCAAGGCACTGTTAGCCACCAAGGTTACGAAGCTACACCTACAACTCCAGGCAGCACCACTCAGATTCAAGCTTCAGAACTGTAGGAAGAGCCCCAAGAATAAAAATGAGACACCATGTTTTGACCTCTTCCCTTTTCAACTTAGCTTTTGCAAGTCACAGTCTGCAAGCAGACTTGGCTTTCAGCACTTGGCCCCTAGCCAGATGTCAAAACTCTGATTACAGCTGTGCATGAGGCAAAAGAAAGTGCCGATCTTTGGCTAGAACAGATGTTTGATGACATAGTCCCCAGCCTGTTTCTGCTGCCAGTTAAGTTAAAAGTAACGGTTTCATTTCATCACAAAAACCATGACACTTCAACCCTACAGAGGGCAAGAGCTTCTAATCTCTTTAGGTCAAAGCTGGTTTAGGGAGTTCCACCTTTTGTAAAAAGACACCCAAGGCAGGAGAAACACAAAATTAAATTTGAACCGACATTTTTATGCAATGACATTATTTAAAACTACCTCTAGATTTTCCCTGCTGTAATTGTCTTTGACTTAAAACCCCCCCCCAAAACTGATGAAGGAAATTATTTCCTTACCTCCTTACAGGTGTCAGGAATGTACTAACCAAGTGCACACATTCGTAGTTTATTTAGTATCTCTAAGTTAGCCGGGGCTCCGTGACACCAGTAAACCGCGATGAGGAAGCGGCACGCTCGCTGCCAGCGTTGAGAGCAGGCAGCACACCGGGCACCCACACCCACAGCCCGGCCAAGGCAGCTCACCGGGGCGACCGCATCCCGCATCCGCGCGGAACCCAAGCGACACTGCCCTGGGTGACACCGGGGCGGCAGCACACCCCCCTCCTCCCCCAGCCCCGCGGCACGGCGACGGCGCTTTACGGGCGCTCAGCGGGAAGCGGCA
>NW_010388506.1:616-1008 GCF_000710305.1 Buceros rhinoceros silvestris | reverse complement strand
TGTCCCTGAGCACCCCTCCTTCCTCCCCTCCCTTGCTCGCTCTGTCCCTTCTGTTGCTTTTCCTGCGCTGTCAGGCAGCTTCGGTGGTGTAAATGTAACAGTTCCCCTGCCAGAGAACAAGCCAAACTCTGGGGGAAAGGCCAGAGCATCCGTGCTGGCTGCTGTTTGTTGTCCTGAATGGTGTGTGTGTGTGGCCTGGCTCCATCCTGGGCTGTGGGACATGGCTCTGTCCCCCTGCCCTCGCAGGGGAGGTGACCTGTGACTCCGCAGCTCGAGCTGCGTTTGCACTGGGTCTGCGTGAGGACAGTGTAAGACACTTGTACTGGCACAGTGCCCCGAGGGTGGAACCCTCTGCTGGGAGGAGAGGGGAGAGAGCTGGGGGGGTCAAGCCT
>NW_010388506.1:0-319 GCF_000710305.1 Buceros rhinoceros silvestris | reverse complement strand
TGCTCCGTGTGCAGATGTCCCTGCTGTGGGTGCAGATGTCCCTGCTCCCTGCGGGGGGTTGCACAGGGGGAGCTTCGAAGGTCCTTCCCTAACCCAAGCCGGTCCATGGTTCTATGATTCTGATCCTGAAGAGGTCCTGGGTCGTGCTAGTTCCTCTGCTCTGGGCTGTGGCTGCGAGATCTCTCCCTCAAGGTTCCCATTTCTCGTCTGGACACTCTTGTCTCTATGCAGGTGGGATGCTGTGGCAGGTGCCTGGGAGATGGTGTGATGGCTGTGGTGAGGAGGGGCCGGCTGGGGCTGGGGGGCCGTCCCAGGGTGC
>NW_010388505.1:4832-6985 GCF_000710305.1 Buceros rhinoceros silvestris | reverse complement strand
ATTGAATGTGACCGGAGCTGCTGCCGCGGGGTTAACTGCTCCTGCCCTCCCCCTGCCCCTGCCCATCTCCCACCACAGCCCCACCAAACCCACCTCTCCTCCTGCTCCCGCCCCGGCACACGCAAAACAAACCCTGTCTCTCGGAGGGGTATGGTAAAGCCGGTTTATTACAGCAGCTGCCCTGGCTGCTCCCCTGCGTGCTCGTACAGTCGGGCCGGGAAAGTGCTTGCTCCAAGTGCAGACAGAGAGACGGACAAACGACCCGCGACAGCACGCTGCTTCCGACAGCAGGCCCATGGCAGCCCCGAGTATCAACCAGCAGGAGCCAGATCGATGGGCGAGCCTCTCCGTGCAAACCGCAGTCATGAGATGCATCTGTATTTTATAGTACAGTCTTGTATACCAGATAACGTTACAGCAGAAGCCATCAGGCTCGGTGTATTTACAGCTCCAGGATACCTGGCAAGCATTAAAAGGAAACGGTCTCCCTCGTCTCCGCTCGGCAGAGGTTTGCTGATCCCTTCCCACAGTGCTCCCCGAGGACACGGCACTGGCTGGGATACTCCTGCACCCCCAGTTGGCCAAGTACCCCCGAGGAAGGCAGGGAGCAGCTGGGGAAATGCCCCTGTGGGCCGGATCCTGCCCTGGGAAGGGGGAACATCGCAGAAGGCAATGTGTGTTTTAAGAAAACCCTCCAGGAAAAAGATGCTCTGCCCCAGCTTCCTTCCCTCGTGCTGCGCTGCGTTACCTGGCTGGTGATGCTCATTAGCCTGCAGCCCAATAATTACTCAGACAAAGTGTTTTTCCATTCCAAAGCCTTTGGCTGCAAGTCCTGTGGATGTCCCAGGACTGCAGGGCACAGTTGTGGGGCTGGTTAATGCTCTAGGTACCCGCGTTCTTACCCGTGTTGCTCGCATTTCCAAAACCTGGCCCTTTGTATGACGGGATCTTTTGAAGTACCGGCTCAGAAAAGGAGGAAGCTTGTTGTCTACTAAAAAATCTGATCTATAAAATCCATGCTCTAAAAATTCTTACAAATATTTTCTCTAGTGTAGGAAATGCAACAGGAAGTCATCTGCTCTGTGCGTAGATACGTGCACTTATTTACAAATGCCACGTTTATTTTCCCAGGCGTACAGTGCTGTTGGGGAGAGCTGGCCTGCCTTGCCGGAGACCTTCATCTACCGTCCGCCAGCGCATGGGGCTGACCTGGGCTTCTGTCTCTCCAAAGTAGAGAAAAAGTCATTTACTGGCATCATGAAAACAGGCTAAAAATAGCCGGTTTCTATGGCTACTGGGGAGACTCCTGAGGAACATGTCTGGGTAGGTCCCTTCGTGATGAAATCCAGACAGCGGGATGAAAGAAAAGGACAATAAAAAGAGGTTTAATGCTCTGAGCCCTGCCAGGGAGCTGCTGCGAGGATGGGTCCATGCCTTGCCCTCTGCTTGGCCGTTGTGCACTTGTGCAGGGATCGATACGGGTTTATTGGAGGGGAGTTAGTCAGTGGTATTGGATGGAGCAAAATCCCAAAGCAAACATTTAAAGTCAAGCAGGGCTTTGTGGAGTGGGGGCCGTGAGCCCCTCGGCTCCTGTTTGTGCCCGCGGTTTACCTGCTGTTGCACAGGATGGGGCTGAGACGCATATAGAAGCCTGACTGTTGGAGTCCAGTCCAAGCTCATTTCTGTACAATCAATATTTTTGTAGACATCTCAGTACGCAGAATGTCGCTGGGGATTTATACTGGCAGAAAGCAAAGGTCAGATTTGACCCATATCTTTGCACTTGTAATAAACTCCAGAGCGGTGATTAATCCCCAGGGGTTTAGCTCCACGAGTGCATTACCCGCATGGTCTCCACGTGTTACGGCTGGACTGTGCAAAAATAAAGTTACATTCGAGAAATACGCTTTGTGTCTCACCAGCTTGCTTTTTTTTTCTTTTTTTTTTTTGGCCCGAAGATAAATCCGAAGGTCCTCGCCAAGGACAGCGCCCGGGCTGCAAACCCGGGATTTGGGAGGCTGTGCTGATGTGCAAAAATAGGAACAGAACAAGGTCAGCGTTTTCCCAAAACATCGTGAGCTTCCCTGTGCCCACCTGACACTGCCTGTTCTTTGTCCTCAGAGTAACATTCTGAAAAACACGGTGTTTGGGGG
>NW_010388505.1:4403-4676 GCF_000710305.1 Buceros rhinoceros silvestris | reverse complement strand
GGCAGCCGCCAAGATGGGTTGTTTTTTTGAACTTTGGTAAGAGAGGCACAGGGAGGCGAGCAGGCCCGGCCAGGAGGACACAGCCTGCCCGTGAACTGCAGATTTTATCAGACTGCCTGAGATATTTCTCTGTGCAATCCCCCAGCGCTGGCTTGCAGGAGGGCAGCGGGTCAGCACAGGGACATGGAGCCCCTGGAAGAAAATCCTGCTTGTGCGAGGGAGAAAGGGCAGCTTTGACCAGGTGATTTCTGGAAAAAAAGGGGGGGGGGGGGA
>NW_010388505.1:2361-4216 GCF_000710305.1 Buceros rhinoceros silvestris | reverse complement strand
CTGGCAGGGCGTTCAGGTGGGAGCCGCTGTCCCACCACAGACCATCTGCCTCAGGGTCACCAGCATCACTCCCTGGTCCTTCTTTACACCTCCAGCAAAACCTTTAAGAACAGGTTACATGACAAAAGTTCAAGCTGCAGTTCTTTTCTTGGCTTGCCTCCTACGTGTTTGTGCGTACCCTTCCAGCTGGCTGCACAAACATCTCGCCATCTCTGACGGGTGCAGCGCACGCTCGCCAGGCAGGACCAGCGTCCTCAGCAGCCTGTCTGTGCCCCTCATCCCACATACACATGTTTTGGTCCCCAACCCAGCTATTGTCATGCAAATAAACATCTGTAGGCTCCCGAGAAAGCCAATATTTACAAAGGGGCTACTCTGCCTATCTTGGAAGTGAGCCTGAGGCAATGCTTTGGTTATTTCGATCATTAAAACCGATTTTTCCTGACACTCCAGCATCAGCTCAAGACCCTGAACCCTTGGAACAAGTAGCTTCTCCTTGCAGATGATGTTACTTCTCCAACCCCAGGGCTGGGGAAGAGGTGGTACTGGTGCCGCCGGATTCACTCCAGCCTTTTGGCACTGGAGGAAAAGCTCGGGGTGCACGGGAAGGGAGCGAGCCAGGGGCCACCTGCCCCCAAACCCTGTCAGGGTCCTGGCCAGGGCAGCCCATGGTGCGAGGAGCCTCCCTCCTCCTTGCATCCCACCATCCACTTCGAGGGAAGTTGGATGCTTTCCTCAGTGTGATAGGATTAAAGAAGGATTATTGCTGGTGGGAACAAGTGCATCTTTCGGGGGCACAGCTCTCATCTGCCTGAAGGACAGAGGTGGAGGCTCTCTCCATAAACCCTGGGTACAGATTAGGCTCATGTTGTAACGAGGGGGTTGCGGAGAGCCCAGCTGTACCTGACCCAGCTCTGTACTGGAGAAGACAAGATCCATCGCACACACTTTACTGCACCCTTTACCCCGAGGATGCCCGTGAGCAGCCGGGCCAAGGGCGGTTTCACAGCCTCAGCTTCAGGCTCACTGCTCGGTGTGAGGGGACCCCACACCTACCTTCCTCTCTCCAGAGGGTGGAAAAGCCTTGGAAAAGCGCTTGAAAAACACTGAATGGGCAACACCAGCTTGTAGCTCATTGCCACTGACATCAGTGAGATTTATCTACGTGCAGTTGCTCCTGGAGTGAAGAAGTGAAAGCGGGTGGGAGAGGCAAAGGCAGCGTGTCTGAGCTTGGGAGAGCAAGAGGAAATCCGGGACAATAAGCAAACTCCTAGTTTATAAAAATGCCAGGGGTTGTGCAAACGTGGGGAGAGAAACAAGGAGAGAGTGTTTGTGCTGTGACAAGAGCTGTCAACTTCCCAGCCCTCGCAGTCTCAGCAGCATACGCTGCCCTATTAAAATGCTGCCACCGGAAAGAGAGTTAAAAAAAAATAAATTTGCTTTTGCGCACTGCAAATTTGTCAGTGGCAGCCGGCGGGGCGGCTCAGAGGGGCGAGCGGCGCGGGGCCCCACTCTTGGCAGGTTTGCTACAGCAGAGCGTCAGGCTGGAGTCTGGTGGGGAACAATGTGCAGATGAAAGGACCTTCAGCCATAAATCTAGAGGTCAAGTCATTATGACGGGGGAATCAAAAAGCACCACAAGCCATTTATGAGCACAATAGAGGTCAATCCAGGAGCAAACCATTTTGCTCTGAGCCATGGTGGAAAACATATTGCTGCTTTGAGAGCTGCATCTATCCGGGGAGGTGGGAAGTTCTCTTTAAAAATAATCGCAGCTCGAGCGCTTTAACATTCACACCACACTCGGTTCGGTTGCTGTGTTTCCAAAGGCACATGCCATGGGTGTGGGGGAGTG
>NW_010388505.1:1947-2235 GCF_000710305.1 Buceros rhinoceros silvestris | reverse complement strand
GTGGGGGAGTGGCGGCCTGCCTCAGCTGTACAGGCTACCCCTGGGAACCCCTCACTGGAGAAGGAATATTTGAGATGGGGGGAAACCTGAGATGGGATGAGCTGCCGCACACCTCTGGGAGCTCCTGCAGCACCACCCAGCCACGCACCAGCCTCTTTTCCAGGGATGCACCCAGGGCAATGCTGAGCCTTCACCCTCACACCAGATCTGGTCGTGTGCCGCCCATGACCCTGTGCCCGGTACCGGCTGCATGCCACCTCCAAGCTCGCTCCACGCACGGAAATCCCC
>NW_010388505.1:0-1883 GCF_000710305.1 Buceros rhinoceros silvestris | reverse complement strand
CCCTGTGCCCGGTCCCGGCTGCCTGCCACCTCCAAGCTGGCTCCGAGCACTGCATCCCACACCCGTCAGCTGCTTCCCACCACAGCCCAGACAACGGGCATCCAGCAGAGAGGATTTAAAGCTCCTCAGCTGCACCCTGTGTTATTAGTGCTCCTGGCCAGGCTCAGGCTTTTGTGCTAAATCCTCTGGATAAGAAAATAAAATAATAGCCGTGTTGGTTTTGGATGTTGGCTGACCCAACAAATCTCCTCCAAAGGGGAGCTGTCAGCGGCACGTACAGCTCTGTCTGCCGAGTGTGAATCTGGTCTGGGAGCACTGGGCAAATCCTGAAGAGGTCGAGCCCGTTAATCATGGCAGGAGGTTTTGTTCTCCGAGTGTGCTCATCCCCCGCGGTGGGGTTTCAATCTGCTGAGGTCAGCACCCCATTGCCAACCTCCTGCTGAGCCTCCTGGCTGAGGTGTGCGGGGGGTGGTGGTCACGCACCAAGATGTCCCCCGGCCCAGTCCACACTGGTCACACAGGGAGCAGCATCTGAGCAGTGTTGGTGTGTCTGGTGCCTGCAAAATGCTCTGGCGTGCTGCACCCATGGGACCAGGCAGGGCAGTCACAAACGTTTTCCTGAGAGAGACTTTAAGAAAAAAAACAGTCCCCAAACCACCTCGGGTTTTTTTGTCCAGCCAATCCTGCAGCAGCAGGACGACTCACCAGCCAGGGGCCAGCATCTCCGGCACTGTGACTCCAGGACGGACAAGGTCTGGCCCCAGCTTTTGAAAACCCTGCAGCAGCAGGACGACTCACCAGCCAGGGGCCAGCATCTCCGGCACTGTGACTCCAGGACGGACAAGGTCTGGCCCCAGCTTTTGAAAACCCATCCAGGTCAGTCTGTTGAGGGAGGGAACTCTCTACCCCGCTGGGATGCAGGGTCCCTCTGACACCAGCTGCTTGGGTGCCAAGGGCTCGGTGCCTAGCCGGGCTGGGTGTCCGGGCAGAATTGCTGCAGCACCTGGATAATGTCCACAGCATCTGCTTCTTCCTCCCGGCAAGGTCATTCCAGTGCTTCAGCTCTTCCCTGGCCACGCAAAGTATCTGGGAAGAGGGAGGGGAGAGAAGATGAGAGAACCTGCAGGATAAGTGTGTTAGAGCAGATTAACCAGCTCCTCCTGCACTCCCCCCAGCCTAGTGCTGCCATTGATGAGCAAAACCATTGCTCAGCCCCAGGCTCACCTTCTCCCGACAAGCACCATCCCAGGCACATGGGCTCGGCCGAGCAGCCCCCCGAGACACCCCAAGACAGTGCAGGCAGCGGGCAATGTCTGGGGGGGAGCTTGTCCTTGGAGAGAAGAGAGAAAAGGAGGCAGCAAATGTCTCCCCAGCAGTCCCGGCGTACCGGTGGGAAGGGGATGGAGTCCCGAGGCACGGCTCGGCAGGGCACATACACATGCGTTTGCTCCTCACACTGCTGTCTCCTGCTCTGCGCTGGACTCTTCTTTCTTCCTCTTCATCTTGCAGAAGCCATGGAGCCCGCAGAAGCACGCAAAGGTGAACTGGGGCATCACCTGGAGCAGGAGAGGCTTGGGAGCACCCCTGGGAGACCTGGATGGGGACAGGGAGAGGAGTCAGGGCAGCTCCCACATGTGCACGGGGGATGCACAGGCAGGACAGAGGGTGTAGGACAGATCTCCAAAATCACAAAACGGGGACATCACCCTCCACGGGCACACACCTCCCTTCCCCCTCCTTCCCCTCATCAGAGACCCCCAGAAAAATACTCCCTAATTCCCACCCAGCAAAAGATGAGGAGATCAAAATTCCCCGACAGCCCCTCTCCTCAGAAACAGCAAACAATTGGGACAGAAGAGGGTACAGCCTGCGGTTCGAGGGCC
>NW_010388504.1:33541-34346 GCF_000710305.1 Buceros rhinoceros silvestris | reverse complement strand
CCCGGGCGGTGGGGTTGGGGATGGGGATCCCAGCTCGAGGGGAGCGCAGTGGCTCAGGAAGGCGTCCAAGGTGCTGTCACAGCCCTCCCATCCCACCCAGAAGGTCCCATCTGTTCCATGAAGGATGCTGGTTTAGCATCTCCCCGGTGCTCCCCAGGAGCCTTTTGTTCAGCCCCACTGAAGAGGAGGGACCTGGGAGCCTTGGGTCATGGGTGCTCACCCTGGCTGCTGTGCCCAGTGCTGAACTTGCCTCGGATCCAGCGCCTCCTGGCTGACCTGGATCCGTCCGTCTGTTCTCTGTCACTCTTTGACTTTCAAAGGTTGTCTGGCTTCTATTGATAGAGGCGCATCAAAGAGGTGGGAGTGTTCACCACCAAGGGAGGGTCAGGGTGGATGAGGGATGCTTTCACCAGAGCTCTGGATGTCAAAAAGATTATGAAAGTGACAGCTTGGAAGGCGAGGAATGAGCTTTGTGATTTGTGGTCCTAGAAAAAACTCTTAAACCTTTTAAGATTTTGACAGGATTTTACATGAACACTGCAAGGACTTTTCCTCTGCTTTTATGTCTTGGAATATCCCATCCCTTCACTGGGCTTGGTCTTGCAACTTGTTGGCTAAAGGAAACTCCTTCCAAGATGAAAGGGGCTTGTGCTCGGCTGATGGGGTCATAGCCATGGGCAGCATGCTGTGGGGGAGAGTACCAGGGCAGCTGAAGAGGAATATCCCTCAGGAGTGAAGCTCATCTTCGAAATTTTGCAGCAAAATAACTCTCCTTTCAAAAGCTTGAAAAATAGGAATGTGCTTC
>NW_010388504.1:16469-33334 GCF_000710305.1 Buceros rhinoceros silvestris | reverse complement strand
GGAAGGCGCAGGAGACTGGGGAGGAGCCAATCTAAAGGCTAATACTTGAGAGTTTCCTTCTGTCGTGAAAACAAAAAGAGATGTTGTGACTGTGTAGGGTTGGAATAGGAGTGCAGGACTAAAAGCAACCCCTTTGTCGTTAGGCTGGTGTTTTGTCATCATGGGTAACCTAGTGTTTGAGTGGATCCAGAGGAGCCACAAGAACATCCACGCTGTGCCCCTGTACCTGGCAGTGACCCCCTCAAAAGCCATTATCTACCTTTAGATGAAAATGTTTAAAATCTGAGAGAAAGCGGTGAGGAGAAGGCAGAACATCTGAGCATCTCGTTGCTTTCTTTTCCCTGGTTTGTTCTCTTTCCAAAATAAATAATTCTTGGTTGGCTGAGACCAAATAGTCCCAGGAATTTTGTTTTCCCCTTCTGTGTAATAAGCCTCTGCAAACAGAAGTTTGTGCTTTCCTGATCCTCACTATTTATCACTCCACCAACTATTCAAATGTCCAATGCCAGCAGGTTTCCTGCACATCTTCTGGTGCCAGAGCACAGTGTTTTGGGGCAGGTGGGGGGGATAAAAATTTAATAAAAATCTGTACCTCATCGATGCTTTTCCTTGTCGAGGTTTTCTCAGAGTAAACTGTTATTAACTCGATATTCTTGATTTCAGCGCAATCAGCTGTGGTGTGGCTGGACATAGAAAAGCACAGGAAGCTTTTGCAAACTCCAACCGGTGTAAGAAAGGGGTCTTTTTTTACAGGGTTTAGATAACGCCTTGAAAGTGTTTCAGGATGCGGAATGGGAAGATGCCATGGGACGTGGGTGGTGTTGGTGGACTGCACCCATTCTCCTGGGAGAGTTGAGTTACTGGTCTTCTGTACTCCAGGTCTTTCCAATGGTCCTGAAGCAATGGAAGTAGATGGTCTCCAGGAAGTGCCCCTCTGTAGCTGTCGAATGGAAACCCCCAAAAGCAGAGAGATCACCACGCTAGCCAACAACCAGTGCATGGCCACGGAGAGTGTGGATAACGAGGTAAGAGCCTGTCTTTCAGCTTCTCGCAGACTTTTCTGCTGAGGACAAACACACAAACAATAAAAAGCTGTGCTGGGATTCGTCAGGTCACGCAGGGGCTCTGCAGCCTACTAGACTGGGAACCCACTGGTGTGCAGCAAACATCTCGCTCACGAAGCTGAGGCCTCCAACACTCTGTGCATGTCGCACAGCCGGCTCAAAGGCCTTGGAAGGGAGGAGGTGGTGCGGTCTGCCGTTGGAGCGGCGCTGGGTGGATCTCTCCTGCTTGTCCTGGCCTGTGCGGCTGGATCAAGTTGATGTAACAGACACACTTCGGGCCAAGTGGGCTAAAATACATTAGCATGCATCAAAGTGAGAAAATGCGATCAGAGGAAGCTTGGCACTGGTTTCCCTTGACTACGGAGGAGCTGATGCAAACCTTTCCGTAGCCAGCTCTTGAGTTTCGGGAACTTGGCATGCCCTCCGCTGGCTCGGGCTGCCCCAGCCTTCCCCTCTCCTCTTCCCCCAAGAGGCTTCTATTACAAAGCTTCTTATGTCCTGGCAACCCTGCGCAGCCTCCAGGCCTGGCTGGCTGAAAACGATGGCACTTGACGCTTTCCAGTTGATCACAGCTGGGCTAGGTGGGCTCTACTGGTTCCAGAAGTGTGGAAGTCAGTGGTGGAAGTGGCTCCCTCCCAGAGTCTGGAAAACAAGTCTGCAGAACAGGAACATGCTTGGTAGATCTTCTTCTTACTGGGAGCAATTGGATTTCCTCTAAGCTTCAGGTGAGCTGTGGTCATGCTGCAGCGCTGTGATACTGGTGGTAGGACCAAGAGTGAGAATATCCCTAGTTCTGCAGGATCCCAAGACAAGGATGTACAGAGGGAGAAAAGGACAATCAGATTTGCAGTCCAGCTCTGCTTCTGGTAGTATGTACTGGTATCTCTAGAGGACCTTGGCAACATTGGTTCATTGAAGAGAGGATGTTCTGGAGCCTGACAGGAGAGAGGAAGACCCCAGGGTGTCTAACTAAACACAAGGTATATGAGGAGTTCCTTCTCGTGTGTGCGGCGGTTTGACAGTTCTGTCCCCGGATGAATTGGAGAGAGGAATAGCGAAGGCCAGGCTTTATGGTAGAGCCTTTCATAAAGGGCCAAGTGACTCAGGTGTTGGAAAAATATGATACCTGTGAATAGGGGGTTCTCCAGACTGTCATGTCCTGGAGAATGTTATAAATAGTTATGAGCACCCTGCTGCAATCTCTCATGGTTGGAAAATAGCAATTAATTGTTTCATAGCTTTTCTTTTTTAGTTTCTAACAAATACTATAGGGTGACATAATAATGCAGGGACTTCCTCATTTGGACAGTGCAGCGTTTCACGTGTTCATCGAATGTCCTCAGCTCAGCAGTACAGATCAATGCACTGGTCCTCCACTACCACCCCTGCAGCCCCTGGGGTCTGTGTGCTTATGGTGACCAGTCTAGCCAAGGTGTAACAACTGCAGGTAGACTTTGCAGCTGGAATTTGGGTAAGTTGAATCAGAGTTGTTGGAGGTGAATGATGAGGTGAGGTTCAAAGTTGTTCTTTTTTCTGTAGAGGTGTTGATTCTGCAGAAGTGGAGTTTAAAAAAATGAGCCAAAAACTCTGGTTTTCTTGAGAAATGGCAGCGCATCAGCTAGAGCAGAGGGGACAGTCTGTTGGTGATGAGCAGGCACCGGGCTCCTGACTGACTCCTCTGCCCAGGATGGCAGCGCACAGTGAACCATGCTCAGATTTCAGTAGGGACGTGTCCTTGTAGTGGTCTTTCATGTTTGTATTTCTAGTTTGTAAATGTCCTTTGCCAAACATTGGGGGGACAAGCAAGAGGAACTTGCAGAACACAGGCAGTGTCGCGTCATGCTGGCAGGTGGCAACTGGGCTGTGGAAATGTCAAAGATGTGTGAGTGGGGACAGCAGAAGGAAGTGCTGGTCTTTCTGATGCAGCAGAGGAAGTAGGGCTGGTTGGGAAAATTGTGGAGCCTGCTGTCGTTAACAGAACAAGGTGGTGCACGAGAGGACAGTTCTTTAAGGCCAGAGCTGTACGTTGGTGAAATCCTTTGGAAAACGTGTTACAAATGTGACTTGAGCTGAGCTCTCCTGTTTGGCTGTTCACCTCTGTGGTCTGGGCAAGGTCCAGTGCTGGAACCAGTACAGACTATAACCTCGCTGGCAATGATGAGCAATTATTTTTCTCTTTATCTTCCTGTGACTTAACGCTTTTGAACAGTAACAAGATTTAGTGTGCATGGTCTTGTTCTCTTGGTCACTGACAGCCGCTCTTTCTGCCGAAAGGGGAGCGTATGTTGTGTGAGTCAGGCCCACGGGACTGCCCCTTCCGCCGCTGCTTGGCTGTTGCATATTTCCAGATACGACCTTTTTTTGTCTTGCAAAGAACAAACGACTGGGGTCCACGTGCATGTTAGTTAGTAAATGATGCATTTCTTCCTGTGAGAGCAGCTTTCACAGCTTCCTGCTGCACTGCTAATGCTATCTGGCACACATCTGAATTACTGTGACAAAGCCAGGGCTCATCGAGGCAGTGTGCAAGATCTTCCTCCGCACAAGGACAGAGAGTGTTTTGGTCTCCAGTAATTTCATTTCCTTTAATTTCTCCTGTTCCAGCTGGGCCGATGCACAAACAGTGTGGTTAAGTATGAACTGATGCGCCCGTCTAACAAAGTCCAGCTTTTGGTGCTGTGTGAGGACCATAGAGGGAGGATGGTGAAACACCAGTGTTGCCCTGGCTGTGGATACTTTTGCACTGCAGTAAGTCCGTGCTCTCAATCTAGGGAAGGGGGTACCTGTCACAGTAGCTGGAAGAGCTGAAGGTGGAGATGGTACCTAACCGGGTTTACTGACTGCCTTGGCATCAGCTCCACCTCGTTCCACAGCATATCAGGTGGTGTTTTCAACAGCAATGTGTGTGAGGGTAGCTGCAATCGTCACCTTTATCTTCCTGGAGACCCCAAGGGGTGTTACTGAAGGGTTTCCACTGGGATTTCACATGGTGGAAGTCTTGCCTTAGGAATTTCTTAGGAATGAAAGGGTTTTTTTCTTTCTTTCTATAGATCAATTGCATCAAAAATTGTATTAGCTCGGTTTGTAAATGAATCTGTGTACACACATCTGTGTCCTCCTGCCTGCTCCTGATGGTTTAGTTGGGGAACCTGCATGATGGCACTGGAACAAGGCAGTGTTTGAGATCTCCTGCTGCTTCTTCCACCTTTGCCACCGAGGCTTTTAATAGTTGTGGTCCAGTCCTTTAAGTCATCAGCATCCTAGTTTCCCTGTTGGTAAAGCTGAAAAACACCAATTGAGGGCCTCACGGGGTGATGAGGAGGCTTAGTTGTCTGATGGTAGTGTTCTTCAGGATGACTCAATGGAAGATGCTACCACAGTCTCAAGCATTAGTGTAATAAATGGAGACATCCTGGGTGTTCATGCTGAGTCAAAGATCGTTTGAAGGATAGAATCCTCAAAACCCTTAAAGGCATTTTGAAACGCTGAAAGAGAGTTGATTAGATTGCTTGGGAGGACTGTGAATTGAGGAGAGGAGTGGGTGTGATCCAGCCTTTCCTTACATGCTTGCACATTTCTCAGTGACATGTCATAGGTCAGAGAGGTGAACATAGAGGTGAACCCAGGACTGTTGGTCTGTGCTGTCCATCACTAATAACAGAGCACAGTAGGGCTTCAGGTAGCACTAATATCACAGGGCATTGAGTTCTGGGGTGCCTTCAGAGCAGTTCCAAGGACTTTGCTGGAAAGGGAGAATAATTTTAAGAAAAGTTGCCCAGGTTTGCGGAGGGAGCAGTCAACCTCATTGCTGGGGTTAAAGAGCATGCGGGGCTGGTCCAAGCAGAGCAGTCGCGTCCTTTAGGTGACACTGGGGTTAACAGCTCGTTTGATTATATTCCTGTAGGGCCTTGAATGGTTTGTGCGCAGCTTTGTTGGGTAGTTTGAATGCTGGCTCAGCACGCAGGTCTGAGGTTTTGTCTTCCAGTTTTGGGGGCGTCCTTACAGTACACTGGCACTCCTTGAAACATAAGCGAGAACTTCAAGAGGAAAGAGCTGCAAATTGGGACTTCTTGGTTCTGTTTCCCAAGCACAATTCAAAAACTTGCTTTGCAGTCCCTAACAAGTGAGTTTTTTCCCTGTTACCTTGGTTTTGTTCTCTTCTAAAGAAGTGGCAGTGCTTGCTTACTGTATTGGAAGCGCCAGGGACAAGAGTGGTGAGGAATGAAGTATGTAAGAGACCTGCGGATGAAGCATGTAGAAGGGGCGAGGCTCATAGTGACCACGGTGTGAATTTCCTCTCTGGTTTTTTTAGGGCACTTTCATGGAGTGTCAGCCGGAGAGCAGCATCTCCCACCGTTTCCACAAGAACTGTGCCTCCCAGGTCAACGACATGAGCTACTGCCCACACTGCGGGGAAGAGGCCTCCAAGGCAAAGGAGGTGACAATAGCAAAAGCGGACACGACCTCGATGGTGTCGCTGACCTACGAACAGCAGAAACCAGCGGCTGTGGAGGGAAGGGCTGACACCACGACAGGAAGGTGAGCTTGGGGAGCACGTGGTGATATCAAACCTCATGTCAGACTGTACTTTGCATTTGAAGGCTTGTGCTCCTGCTGAGGAGCAAAGTGCTTTGGGGTCCTGCTTTGACAAGGCGAGCTCAGCTGCAGGACAAGCGTGTTTTGCGTTGCTCACTGTGCTGGAGAAGAGTGCAACAGCCACAAGGACAGCTGGGACAGAAGCTGTAGAGATAGGAGGCGTTCTGGAGTTAAAACCATTCCTTTCTCTTATTGTTAGGAAAGGAATAATAGTGGAGCAAGTTGATGTTGCCATGTGTAAGTAACAGGGAAATGCATGCAGTACCTAGTCGTAGCTCCTGCCTTGCACCAATGGGCACAAGTATAAACAGAGGGAAACACAATTCATACCATCCCTGTGCTGAACAGTGCTCCGACTTCCCGTCTGATCTGATCTTGTTCTTGTGGCCTTTGTGACTTGCCCCATGTTCCAGGAGTTTCCTGCAGCACAGAGTACATCAAAATGTAATCATCGGGCAGTGCAACTCCTTTCTGGGGCAAGTTCTTTCCAAAAAGGCTGTGAAATACATTGCTTTGTGTTTCGATTTCACTTACGCTTATCGGTATTTAAAATCCATTTCCTTTCCTCCTTTGGCATCAGATACACACCATTGTGTATTTTTAATGGTTGTGCTTTGGCTGTCTCTCATTTTCTCTCTTCAGTGGCACTGGGACACGGTTGTCAGAGGAAGACAAGCCAGAAAGTTCAGCTGCTGAGGGGTTTGACATGGCTGGGTCTTCAGTTTTTCCAAAGCCTACTACTAGCCTGACCCAGGGACCAGTTAAAGAAACTCTGGAAAGTGCTCTGATTGCCCTGGACTCCGAAAAGTAAGAAAAAAACTGCTGGTTCTCTCCAGCTTCGTAACCTAGAGAAAACTGTGATTTAGTGTTAGATTTTGGGCCCAAATCTGACCTTTTTTTTTTTTTTTTTTTTTTTTTTTTTTGTTTTGTTCTTTTTTCTCACCCCCTCGACAGCAAATGAAGTGTCTGGATTATTACCTTTTTTTTTTTTTTTTTTTTTTGTTTGCTTGCTTCGATCATTTGTCACACCCATCAGGTTACTGATTTAAGGGAACAGTGATAGCTCTCAATGTCTTTACTGATTTCTCTGGAGGGTTTAGTTTGTCACTGTCTCTCCAGCCACGGCCATGGCTACCACAGTTCCCATTTTACCCTAGTAAGACCCAGAATTTGTTGATGAGCAGCACTGCACAAATACAGCCCTCAGCAGAACAAGGCTGGTTGTGGTTATAGCTGGAAGTTTTAAGACCTTCGGGAGACCTCTTGTTCTCGTGTTTTGCCAGCACTCTGGAGTTGTACCATAAGAACAGACTGGGTTGCGATGGGGTGAGGTGAAATGCCAGGAGTGTTTTCAATATTAATTATGGCTTTTTTTCCCCACTCCTGCAGACCCAAGAAGTTACGGTTCCATCCAAAGCAGTTGTACTTCTCTGCAAGGCAAGGAGAGCTGCAGAAAGTCCTGCTGATGTTGGGTAGGTGGCTCCTTCCCAGGACATTGCATGTCTGGCAGTACTCCCAGCTCCTGCCAGGCAGCTGCCAGAGTCCAGTTCCCAGCACGGCAGCACGTCATACTCCCCACTGCCCCCTGCGAGTGGAGCTGGAGGAGAAAGCCTCTTCGCAAGTGATGTGTCACTGGAGATGGCTTCATTTTTGTGAGAAGTGTGGACCTGCTCCCAACTCGCTCCTGCGTTTGGACATGGTTTTAGCCAGAGAAGCTGCTTCTGTCCGCAGATGGCCTACATATGATACTTCCTGTCTGAGAGAACCTTTTCTCTCTGGTATTTGCATCCAGTGGAGAGATAAAGAGATGGGAGTCACCTTAAGCCGAGACCCATCTGCAGGAGAGCAGAAAGGAAGAGCCCTTCAATAGACGGGGTTGTTGTGGGAGCGCATAGCTGTCTGTCACCAGATGACTTTGAGCTGCTGAGCTTGTTTCTACCCACAAATACTCCTGCGGTATCTACCCCTGTGAAGGACATGTTGTTTCTCGGGGATCATTTCCTTCCTGGTCCAGTACTTTGAAGTACATTTTTGGACTCTTTTTGTTCTTCTCATTTATCAGTTCTCATTTTTTCTTCTAGCAAGTGTTAGCTTCATTGTTTGTGTCTTCAATGGCACAAAAATGTTATTCATTGATATTTAACTACGGTCTCATCATATGCAACATGTTATCACACCCAGACATCTTTGTCTGGCTGTCATCATCCTCTGTCAGTCTTTGCTCAGCTGGGAGAACGTCCAGCCAGATCCCAAGCTTGTGTTAGCCAGAGAAGCTCCATCCACTCTGTGGCCTTGTGTTTGCAGGAGTGCAGCCAGGATTAATATTAATTACAGATAATAGTGGTGAGACAAAAAGGCCAGGTAGTCCTGACCTGTTGTGGCTTCCAACTGTTGCTTTAAACAAAGCAGATTTTTTTTTCTTTCTATCTTTGTATTGTGTTTGTTGGGTTTGTTGCACTGAGAGGTGGTGAGTCGTGAATCCGAGGGAGAAGGCCTGTGCAGAAATTGTAATGCCTTAAAGGTATTGAGTTCCATGGTGATTCTGAAGCTCTTGGTTTGAGGCTCTTGCATATCAAATGCCCTTGGGACTACCCTGAGAGCTCTCGGGCTTGGATATGTAGCGAGTCCTGAGAAGGGCTGAGGATGGTGTGGGAGCTCATCCTTTAAAAGCCTTCAGCTGAGACCTGGTTCTCCGGCTTCACTTTTCTCTGATCTCTGAACTGTGGTTGAACGTATTTCTGCTCTGTTTTTCAGTGGATGGAATTGACCCTAATTTTAAAATGGAGCATCAGAGCAAGAGGACCCCTCTCCATGCTGCCGCTGAGTCTGGCCATGTGGACATCTGCCATATGCTGATTCAGGTCTGTCTCCACTTACGTTCTTCTGTACAAGCAATTTTCTGTGGTTTTTGGTCTCTTGCCCTACATGGCTAAAGCCTGCTTGGAAATGAGCACTGGAACATCTCTCCTACCCTCCTCGTTCTCGGGGTTTGCTAAGGGAGGAGTAGTGGAGAGTAACGCGAGGTCTTAGAGGAGATGACCGAAGCTGTCTTTCTAGGCTGTTCTCCAAGCAGGATTCACTGTCTGGGCAGTGAGCGTGTCAAGCTTCAGTGCAGGGCCCTGGGAACCCAGCGCGTTCATGTGGGAACCGATATGGCTCAGCACAGCCAGCGCTGCCAGAGGTGCCAACACCGACTGCCAAGCTGCTGCAGTGCGTGACAAAGGCTGGGAGGCTCTGGAGCTGGAAGCTAGCAGACCCCATCTTCCCTTCCATCAAAACCTGAGTAACTTTGGCAGGAATTTCCTCTACAGTGTCAATGTCCCACATGTGAAAAGGAGGGAAGGAAAGGCACAAGTCTGAGTTAACATCTGAGATTTGGGATCTAATGGAGGGAAGATGGTCAAAGTTATAGGTCTGCTCTTGCTGAACCTGCTCCAAAACGATAGAAAGGAAAAAGAAGGGTTTAGGAAGAGAAGTTTTTGATTTTTTTGTACTGGCATACGTTGTCTGAAGCGACTAGAAGTCTGTTTTGTTTCCCCTCTGTGACTGGGAAACCTTAAGGGCTTTTGGGAAAGCAGCAGTGCCACATCTTTGAGCCTGCTGGGATGTTGCGTTTCAGCATCCAGAGTCGGAGGCTTTCAGAGCACTCTTTGAAGATGGAGCCATGGGCATACCCTGCTTCTCTCCCTCACTGATGTTACTGTATGTGAAGACAACAGACTGACTCGTATGACTAAAAGGAGCAAAAATTCTGAGCTATTATGTACAATTTGAATTGCATAACAGTAGGGTTGTTTTTTTCTGAAGTCCTTTATCTTCTTGTCTCTTCCCTGATGTCTGGGTACTGCGGTAGCATGGGAATGTCCCCAGCTTGAGACTCGAAATGTCTCTTCTCTGGTCTGGTTTTGATAGCTTTAGCTATTTAAAAATTATCAAAACAAATGCTTTTGGTGGGAGGCACCTGGAAGCAACGGGCCAGCTTCTTGTGCCAGGTGAAGCTGAGTCAGCGTGTTGCTGCTCTAAACAGGTCTGTGCTTCATGTGGCCTGCCAAGAATTGTGTTGTCTCAGATTTTCTTTTGGTTTTAAGTATCGGGTGGGTTACTGAGCTAAGGCAAAGAGCTAAAGCAGGCAGGATACCTGACACAGTAGTGTTTAGGAAAAGAGGAAGAGTGGGGTCCAGAGGCACTCCATGTTGAATGAACGTATTCTGAGACCTCTGTGGAGATGCTGCTGTTCAGGAACAGCAATAGTTAGCCTATCTCCAGCATTTCTTCTACAGCTCCTACTTCTGTTGCAATCAGCAAGTTGTTCCTATTGCTTGTGACATTGGGAAGGGCTGGTTGCTTTGTTCATTGTGTCCATAGAAATGAAGGACCAGAGAGAACAAAGCTGCTGGATAAAGGAAGAGGGTGATTTTTTCAAATTGTTACACAAACAATATCTAGAAGGTAGCGGTACAAAATCCATTAATAACAAAAGCTCTTGGTTTCCTTATGCCCTGGTTACTGTCTGTAGAAGGCAGGAGAGAGGGCGGGCAATGTGTGCTGCCTTCCAGAACTGCTGAAGCTGGGCTGCCTTCTTCCCTGGCTTTATTTTTTTTTTTTCCTGCTCAATCTGGTTAAATTTCAGGAAAAAAACCTTGCTACTAAATCTCTACTCCCACATCCTTCCTCTGCTAACCAGGAGTGATTATAACTCTCCTTGTCTTTGCCTTGGCCTTAACAGGCTGGTGCTAACATAGACACCTGCTCTGAAGACCAGAGGACCCCACTGATGGAAGCAGCAGAAAACAACCATCTGGAAACTGTGAAATACCTTATCAAAGCTGGAGCACTAGTAGATCCTAAGGTAGAAGTTTTTTTCCTTACTTTTTTCTCCTGAAGAAGCCTCTGTCTTCTGGACAGGTTTTAAGTCCTGGCAGAGGGGGAACGGGCTTGCTTGTCTTGGGTGCGAAGGCAAGGTGAGGCTGTGGCTGTCGGTAGTATCAGCTCATCCCCAAGGTGCAGTGAGCAGTGTGGGGCAAGCGCTGCCACTTGCTGCATTAGTTGGTGGCACCAAATGTAGAGAGTATTTGATTTCATTTAGGGCTACTAAGTTTTAGTGTCACAAATCCTTTGCAGTGGATTTGGAGTTTGATTTCAGAGTTTCCTTTTCTATGGACTCTAATAATGAGAATTTTGGGGTGACATTTTAAAATGGGCTCATAATTAGGTGCTTGCCAAGCCAGCAAAAATGACAGAGGAAGCTTTCCTTTCCAAAGGACTGGTGTGTGGTTTCTTGCAGTCACGCTGCAGTGGCAAAATTGGACCCCATCTTTAAACTCTACCCTTTAATTTAAACAAATACAATAAAATGCAGCTGTCTATTTGCCTTTAACATGCTCGGGTTGCTTTGCAATCTTGGAAGATATACAGATCGTTTATTAGTCCTATAAATCAGATGCTATTTGGAGCACAGGAACCCTCCCCATGTGAACTTCTTATTGTTACAACCGCTGCTGCTGGCACGCTCCTCTGCTATTGCTAGGCAGTACGGCGGGGCCGGGATGTTCTTTTCACGCAGGAGCTGGCAGGGCCAGGAGGATGCACAAGAAACCAAGTGTTGCCCACCCTGAGCCTTGAACGGATCCTTGGGTGTCTGGTTCTGAGCTGGGAAGGGGGAAGGGACAGGACAGGGACATGTGGGTTCGTGCTGGCTGCTGTGCCAAGTGTCTTGGAGCAACCCAGACATCTCTCACCTGGTTTATTCCTGTGGAAGAGAGAAGAGGGTGGTTTTGCTTCTAAAGGTAAAAGGAAGGAAAAAAATCCTGAGCTTGCAAAAGCAAATTAGAAACCTGAGATCATGTCTGAAGTCTAGACTAGTTTATTATGTTAATTAGTTTCTTGCACCAAATTAGTCATCTTTCTGAATGCAGCAACATCGCTGTTCAAAATCAGCTCCAGCCATTTTGACGAGAAATCTGGCCGTGAAGGGCTGTGGGTGTGTGCCCAGCTTGGCCGTGCAGGACTGCTGGGTGGGGGGGACACTGAGGACAGTGGTGGAGCTGCGGGGACTTCTCAGAGCCCAGGGTGAAGCTGTTGACCCTGAAATAGGACATAAAAGCCCCACTCAGAACCTGCAGAAACTTTATATTAAAATATACCTGCTCTCCATCGGGTTGAGAAGCTGCACTTGGCTCAGGCTCATCTAAGGGAAAAGCCGTGGCATTATTCAGATGTGGCAGCAACTTATGGGGATGTAGAACTCCTTCTTTACCCTCAGAAGCCCACCCAGTGTAATCCCTAACCTGAGACATCCCATCCTTGACTGGAGGGTTGCTCCCCAGCCCCGTGTTCTCCGTTCAGCTCCATCCGAAAGGTCCTGCCTCTGATGTTGCTTCCAGGGGCTTAGCTGGAAGGAATCATCTTGGTTTTTAGTCTCTCATTTCCTCCTCCTTATTTCCTGGTCTCTAGGCCTTGCTGTGTGCTAAGCTCTTGGGATATAAATGCCTGATAAAAATCAGGCTCCAGCCGCTGAGATCGTTGGTGTTAGTGTGGGAGTGTCTCCGACATGACTCACAGCCCGACCATCTCCTCCAGACCCTCTATTCTCAGCTCCCAAAGGCATTTTTTCTTTCAACCTTCATGGTTGTTTTTTATCTCCTATCTTGGCAGACAGCTGCGGGCCCACTGAGGGCTTGGTCTCTCTGGAGGCTCCTAGCCCCTTTGCCCTGTTGCCAGGTGCTGGGATAAGGCCTTGTGCTCATAAAACACAGGAAAAAAAACCCCCAAACCAAACAAACCCAGTATAAACGGAGCATTTCAGGTTGAGAAAAGGCTACTTTTCTGACATAAAGTGCAAGCTCTGCCTCTGTAAGGAATTTCTGCCTCCCCTTGTTTCTCCAGCACATGGAGAAGATTTGGAGAGAGTCTTTGGGGAAGGGGAGCATCAATCTTCCAGGGTTTGGGGCTTCCATTCCCTAGGTACCTTTGGGATACCTTCCCTAGGCTTCCTGTAGCCTTTGCACTCTCAGCCTCCTGCTCTGTGCGGGCAGCACCTCTGAGCTTTGTGTGAAGCTCCCTTCTGCTCAGTGCTGATGTTCGTCGCTGCTGCTGCTTTCTCCCCTCCTGATGGTGGGCTGGGGGCTTTTGGAGGCCTCTGCTCCTTCTGTGAACTTCCCTGGTGTTCATAAGCATCGCTGGTGTCATGCAGACATGGGAATCGCTGGGAAGGGATGTCCCCTGAGTGCTTGTTCTGTGGTTTGTCCAGGATGCGGAGGGCTCCACATGTCTGCACTTGGCTGCCAAGAAGGGGCACTATGACGTTGTTCAGTACCTCCTCTCCAACGGGAAGATGGATGTCAACTGCCAGGTGAGGCCTTTCTGTGAGGGGCAGAAGCTGCTTTTCTCAGGCCAGGACCCAAGTCTCAACAGCATGCTGTCTGTGCAGTGGTCACTCAAACATGGACCTGCTGCTGGGGGCACCTGAAAATTATGACAGGGTGACAGTGCTGTGGGCATCCTGTGATCCCTGCCACTGACCTCAGGAAATGTTCCTTCTGTGTGCCTTGATTTGCAGTTTCTCCTTGCCCTGAAATCGCATGGGGATCCTGTTGCTCAAGGGGAGGGATCATGGGGGCATCATGGACAGGGGGATCATGGACATGCCACAGTGTGGGTTGAGCCTGGCACTTGCCATCGCAGAGGTTATCCATTGCTGTGGGATGAGGCAGTGCTGCATCGGGTGTTGCTTATTCTGGGGGAAGCCTAACTCCCCCAGGCTTCTCAGGGAGCTTTTGTAAGAGCTTTTACACGAGCTTGGATGGTTGTTGTGCCTTTTGGACAGTCAGCTGCCTGTGAATGACCCAGAGATCCACTGCCAGTGTGCTGAGCTGCAGATAAACTCCATTTGGCTTGAGGCATCTTGGTTCCACTCGTGCTGGGCTCTGAGGGACCTCTCCTTGCAGCAGCACAGATCAGAAGGAGAGCGATGAGACAAATTTGGGGAGGGAAGGGGTCTGTGGCTGCCGAGGAGCTTGGGAAGCCAACGGGAGACAGTCCTGCCAGTTCCGTGTGTCTCACCCATTCCTTTCTCTCATCAGGATGACGGAGGTTGGACACCAATGATCTGGGCCACCGAGTACAAGCATATTGAGCTGGTGAAGCTGCTGCTTGCGAAGGGGTCGGACATCAACATCCGTGACAATGTAAGGTTTTTCCTGGTTAACAATCTCTGTTTAAAAACCAAACAGTCCTGAGGAGGTGGACTTTGGGCTCAGTGGTCCCTTGACATGGGTGGTTTGGGGCTGAGTGAACCGTGTCTGGTGGGAGAATTTCCCAATATATTCTCTGGGAAGAAGTTTGCGAGCTGACAAGAAGCCTTTTTCCTCCAGCTCTTCAGAGCAGTCTGTAAGGATGCTGTACGTAGCGCTGTAGGCTGCAGTCAGCTCTGTGCCTCCCTGCTTCTGATCTGCCTGGGTCCACTGTGCTGCCACGTTGATGCTGCACCAGGCAGATCCCCCTTGAGTCCATGCTGGTCCCAGGCCAGTGTGCACCGGGCAGGGGTTAGGGACATTCTGAGGGACATAAGCTTGTACTCGGTTTTTCTGGATGGATTGGGCAGGCGCTCTGCCAGCAAGTCTGGCAAGCCTGGCTTTTCCTAGGCATAACAGGCATGTAGTCACCAGTGTGGACAGAGTGTGTCCAGCCTGGTGGCTCAGTGAGCTGGAGAGCTGGCTTTCGGCCTGCTCTTCACCTCCATAAATCCTGCCTGAGTGGGATGTACTCTGTGAGTCCCTGGGAGCTGCGTGTTGGGCTGTGCCAACCAGTTTCATGGGGATTTTCAAGTAAACATAGAAGACACAAGGGAGATGCTGTCTCCTTTTCTCTCCCAGTTATCCAGGTTTCTGTTCAGAGACTCATCATAGCAGCACTGCTCCTCTTCTTTTTTTCTTAATAGTATGTTTCTCATTTTCCCCTTTCTGTCTCTAAGGAAATTGAAACTCCAGAAGCATCTGCAAGGCAAGCTCGGGTGTGAACCGGGGTGTGATGAGGACTCCAGGCTTTGGCATGTAGCTGTGAGGTAGTTTGAGAAATGAAGGGTAACTGGCTTCCCTGCTTTCTGCACAGAGTTGTTGCAGTGAAGTACCCACCCTGCATCCGTTCACACTCTAGCTTGCCTCATGGTGGGGTATTTTCTTGTCCAAGGCTCCTAGTGCTTTTTTAATCGAAGGGGATACAAGTAACTGGTTTGTATCTGTCTCCCTAAATGCCTTGGTTTTGTGTCTTGGGTGCTAGCAGGGGTCGGTGTTGGCACACTTGTCTCATGGGGCTCAGAGAGGCTCCAGCTGTTCCCGAGGAGTCACCATCCCGTCTGAAAAGCCATTTCTTGGTAGGGGCCTCTGTTTCCTTGGCCGCTTAGGTAGTTCCTAGCCAGGTGCAGATCTGATGCTGTTCCTAAAAGCAAAAATCAAGGCGAGAGAGGGTGTTCTCTGGGTTGTTGCATTGCTTTGGAGCCCTAGTGCTGGCTCTGAACAAAACTGACTTGTTTGATCAGTCACAGTAGCCTTTTGGCTACCAGTTACAAGATCACATATTAAATGATGAAAATCTCATCAGCTCAGTCAACACTTCGCTCGAGAGCAAAATATCCTCTTAGCAGCTGTAAGTATGGCATATCTGTTGCTGTCCCCACACTCGGTGTCTCCTGATTGCAGTCATTAAGAGGTGATGTCACTTGTGCTGGAAACATCATACTCTGGGAGAAGCGTTTTTGATTGCAATTATGCTGCTGTTAGGCAGAGGAGTGAGTCTGGGTGTCTGTAACCTGTCTGAGCAGCAGCAGGTGCTGTGCAGTTGACAGGGCTCGTTTTTTCAGTAGATTCGGATGTGATGTGATTAGTTTTTTTTTTCCCTAGGTGTTTCCATAATGGGAGGCAGGAGCTGTGTAGAAAAAGGTCTCCCCACTCCCTAGTGTATGTCTGTAGCCTCCCCGTTTAAGGAAGGAGCGACGTTAATTGCGATGACTAAAAGATGTGCTTTATTTTTGCTTAAAAAAAAAAAAAGGAGCAAAGTTGGGTAATCATGACTATCCTGGCACTGTTGTAATTGACGTCTTTAGAGCTTGCCATGGGGAAGGGTTCGCCGTGTGCTGCTGCAAATTGCACTCTAACAGAAAACAGAGTATCATTGCTTAAAATACAGCCATCAAAAAGATGAGTGTTCAGCTATTTCCAGTGCTGCTAGTGAGAGATGAGCACATACAGTATTTAAGAGATGCCTGAAGTCAGATTGATTGCCTTCCCTGTGTCTCATGGTTCACTTTCCAGCTCCTTCACATACCCTACAGCTTATGCCGTGCTCTTTGCCTTTCATTTCGTAGCACAGGGAGACACGCGAGCTCTCCTGTCTGGCTGGGCTGGGGAATCTCAGCTTGTAGCCTTTCCCAGCTTGTTTGTTCATGTCTGTCACCTCTCTGGTGGGTTGATCCAGATTGTTTTGTGGCTCAGACAGACGATTTGCCTGCATGTATGAGGAAGGCGATGGACCGCTTTGTCTGCAGCCTTCCCCGTCTTCAGTGCGCGGAGGCGGCTGGAGTGAGAACTCCCCGCTCGTCTGCATGGAGATTTCCCTGCCTGCCCTGGCAGTCCCAGCCAGAAGGAGCAATGTAGGGAAGGAGACTGCAAGCCACACGTTGCATACTGCAGGCATAGAGCTAAGGATGGTGAAGTCCCAAAGCGATGCAGTTTTAATGCACTAAACAGCCTCTACTCTGTTTCCTTTCCCTCCAGGAGGAAAATATTTGTTTGCACTGGGCTGCTTTCTCTGGCTGTGTTGACATAGCGGAGATACTGCTGGCTGCTAAGTGTGATTTACACGCAGTGAATATTCACGGGGACTCGCCCCTGCATATTGCAGCCAGGGAGAACCGCTACGAGTGTGTTGTGTAAGTATGGCTCCAGCCCTGCCCTCCTCTCCATCCCCCTGGTCACTTCTTTCGACCTGGCTGACAAGCTCAGGAGATCTCTTGAAATGCCTTCGGCATTTAAGCACAAAGCAAAGTGCGGATGGAGGGCTTGTTCCTCCTTTGCCCTGCTCCTGGCTGGTGGGTCTGGAATTCTAGCTGCTGCCAGAGCTGCTGTAAAAAAATCTGTAAATGTGGATTGGTCCTGGAGCCTTGGGCAGAGGGCTGAGGGGCTGTGCTCAGCCTGGGCTTCCCAGCACAAA
>NW_010388504.1:14818-16371 GCF_000710305.1 Buceros rhinoceros silvestris | reverse complement strand
TTAAAGCTTCACACCCCACACCCCCTGCCCCGGAACTAGTGTCCAGCTAGTGTGGTATAATATGGTAACAGGGCTTTTCCTTTGCTTCATCACTGCTATGAATAAAGTCATTACGTGCACTAACCAAAAGCTGGTGAGTATAAACAAGGGCCAGGTCCAATCCCAGTTTCCTGTGGGACTCTTCCATTTCCAGCCTACTCTTCCCACCCCACGTGTTTCCCTGCCAGAGAGAGTTTCAAGCCTGTCTGAAGTTAGGCTGGTACCAGCAAGGTACCTGTCATGCCTGAAGCAAAGTGAGGTTTGCCCAGAGCTCCAGTCTGTGGCGTCTGCCAGTGCCTTCATGTAGAAGGATTCACTGAACCATGCTTAATAAAGAAAACTCAGGTGATTATTCACTACCACAGATTCTTCCTTGTCCCTTAAGGGCTGGCTGGAGGATGTGATTCAGCTCATTTTCCCCTTGCGTGGTTTCTCCTGGGGGATGCTCATCCTTTCTTGATGTTTTGCAGTCTCTTTCTTTCCCGTGGCTCGGATGTCACTTTAAAGAACAAGGAGGGTGAGACTCCACTCCAGTGCTCCAGCCTTAACTCTCAGGTCTGGGTGGCCCTACAGATGAACAAGACTCTCAGAGAATCATCCACTGACAAGCCTGCCCAGATAGAGAAGGTCGTGAGCAGGTGAGAATATGACTGGCTTTGCGTGTGGGTGGTGAAATAGAGCACTAGCACGAAGGAGGCTGGGGGCCTGGTTTGAGAAAGGACTGTAAGTACATGCTTAGCTTTTTAAACTGGTGTGGAGGTCAGTTTGAGCTTAGCAAGAATGCAGCACATGCTGATTCAGACCCTGTTTTGTAAATTCATCCTCCAAGTTGAAATACTTGCAAGCACAAAGAACAATCCGTAAGGCAGGGTGGAAAAAAATGAGCTCTGTTCTAGCCTGAGCTGCTTTCAAAGCTCAGTGATCAAAGACAGTAATTCTGCCCCAGGATGGCATTTGAACGGCCCCTGTTTGGCAGAGCTTTTCTTCTGTGACATTGTTTCTCCCACTGACAGAGACATTTCCCGGGGTTATGAGCGGATCCCCATTCCCTGCATCAATTCGGTGGACAGTGAGCCTTGTCCCAGCAACTACAAATATGTTTCACAGAACTGCGTCACCTCCCCGATGGACATTGATAGAAACATTACTCATTTACAGGTGAGGGATCGTGAGTATCCGCCTGGTTTTCCCTGTCCTGGTGTGTGTGCGTTCAGAGATGTTGCAGTGCTCTGCACCTCAGAATGATTTTTGCACTCAAAATGGGATTTTCTAGCCCTGATATTGCCCTCCAGTTCCCGCTGAGGCTTAGTCCTAAACTCCAGCTTTTGCTCTAGGAGATGGGATTCTGCTTTTCTTTGTTTCCAAGATTTAAGCTAACCTGCATGTTCAGCTGTCTGCTGTAGCATCAGCTGTCTGGTGCTGGCTGAGGTGGCTCCATTTACCCTTTTCTCCAGTTCTGTGTCTGGAGAGTTGAAGAGTTGTTGGGGGACCTTCCTCATGCTGTCTTCCTGCTG
>NW_010388504.1:10842-14721 GCF_000710305.1 Buceros rhinoceros silvestris | reverse complement strand
TGCTGACTGCGGCATCCAGGCCGAGGTCTTTGCTGTGATGTTGAAAGTTCTGGACTGTGAAAGCAGAGGTGAGGAAGCGTAGAGTGAGGGTGAGCCCCTCTCTGGGCACAGCTCTTGGACAGCTGAAGTGAACTTCTCATGCCCAAGCCCTGTGGTGGAGCAGACTGTGCTGGCTTGGGGCGTGCTGGGGAAGCAGCCAGCTGGAGCACCCATGTGGGAAGAAGCAAGCAGCAGGGAGGACTGAGACATCGTATTGCATCATCTCCCAGCTCTGGTTCTTCCTTGGAGCTTTCCTTGTCCTCAGGTGTGGGGTACAGCTCATAGGGCAGAGAGGAAGGTTAGTAAGACAGGGGACATCCTCTGGTGAAGAATGAAGGTAGCCCAGTAAGAGATCCTTTCCTGCAAGCCGGAGTCCATGGATGTTCACTGCACACAGAAATAAATAATGGAGTCAAAATGTCCCTGAGCGACGAGGCTGGTTATCTTTCTGGCTAACACGCTGCAGCAGGCAAAGGTGAAGACTTGTGGTTTCCTCCCTGACCCAGTGGCAGGAGTTGCCCTTTCAGTTACGTGTTGGTGGTGTGGTTAACCCCTCTTCTTCTCTTCCAGTATTGCGTATGTATTGACGACTGCTCCTCCAGTAACTGCATGTGTGGCCAACTCAGCATGCGCTGCTGGTATGACAAGGTGAGCACCCAGAACCTCCTGTGGGGTTACACCAGGGTCTGCGAGCGAACTTTGCACAGCTCAGGGTTTATACTGGCACCTTTAAAACTGTTCCATGCACAGCTCCTCTCGTGCCGTTTTAAAACGCCTGAAGTTGTAGTCTCAGCTTTGAGATGTGTGTGATAATAACAAAACACGTACTCAGGGAAGCTCTTCTAGTGTGAAGTTATTTGTGTTACTATCCTGCCAACCAAGCCGTTAATTACAGCCGTGTGACAGAGCGCGTTTAATAATCCATGCGTGAAATCAGCTTCCGTTTCTGAGCCGCACAGAAAACCCTGTAATATGTAAACAAGGGGAGGGCAGTAGAGAGATTTTGTTTGCCTGCTTTTATTTATTGTGCTCCTTCTGTATGAAGGCAAAGTAAAGATGTTTTAACTGCACCATCGCCAGAAGCCTGGTTTGTTTGGGTAAATGTGCTTCAGTTCTCCAGGGAGGCCTTGAGGTTAATGTTTGGACAGGTTCTGCTAAGATCAGAAGTTCTGTAAATCTCTGCAGGTTTCTCCCGGGGGAACATCGGCATCTTTCTTTGCTTCGTAGCCGTTTTATTTACACATTAATAGGTGGTTACATCTTGCAAACCTTAAAAGCCACATTTAACTATGATGAACCTCATCTATTGCTTCCTTAGTCCTATACAGTAAATAATTGAATTGTAGCTTTTTTGGGAGTGTTGTTTGGGAAGATAAAGGGTCACAGAACTTGTACTCTGGAAGTTCAGGCTGTGTTCCAGAGATGGACAAAGCATCCACTTCTCCCCTCCAGCACTGCACACTGATAGTGATGATGGCGCGCACCAGTATTTTGCACAGAGCTGTAAAATTACGGGTTTTTGGGTGGTGCGTAGGGTGATGCCAGGCAGCAAGTATCTAGGTGGTCACTTGCTGTTTATCAGCCGTCAGTGACAGTGGTGAGTGTGCCGCTGTCGAGGTAGAGGGAAACCACTGAGAAGTTGAGGTCTGATACTGGTTCGGGGGAGGTCAGGGCATGCTTCCACCTTGGGGTTCTCTGGCCTGTTTTTACACTCGGGGGAATTTCTGCTCTTGGCCTGCCTCTGGCTTGGAGGGGTCACAGGAATAGACAACTAACCCAGTCTTGAATGCCTCTCCTCTTCAGGACGGCCGACTCCTGCCTGAGTTCAACATGGCTGAGCCACCACTGATCTTTGAGTGTAATCACGCATGCTCGTGCTGGCGAACCTGTAGGAACCGGGTGGTGCAGAATGGACTCAGGTGAGATGGAGGGTCCAAACACAGCTTATCTTGGCAAAACCAACACCAAAGCCTTGAGCTCTCTGGCTCTCTAGTCTCGGCTCACCCATAAACCCACAAAACCCCAGGACTTGCCGAGATGAGACAGAAGCTGGGGCAGGTGCCACGAAGCAGTGGTGGGATGCCACTGGATTCCTGTGTGCTGCTGGTGGGAATGAAGCAGCAGCGGGTTGATGAGCTCAGTTAATATTTGCACCCTGCCCTTGTCACTGTCATGTGGGAACCGCAGAGTTCTTCCATCAGCCTGAGCTTAAAACTTAGAAATGGCTTGTGGGTTTGCATGAAGAGCCTAGATGTAGCTTCTCAGGTGGAGATCTGTGGCAAAAAGAACAGCAGCACAAACTGCAAAGCTGCTTAAAATTTCCAAGTCACTGGTGTGGCTCTCCCTGAACTGGGTACCCCAATCCTGTGGCCTCTGCGCTGCAGATTAGGCCGTTGTGATTTTGGTGCAAGGCCAAAAATGGAAATGTTTTGGTGTGGACCTCTGCTCTAGAGAAGCTTACCACTGCACTGAGTTCAGAGGAGCCCCACTGGAAAAAAGGCTTTTGTACATTTTTTATAGCACAGACAATAATTTTTTTGCAAGCTCTGTAGTTCCAATGACATTTTGCATCGTTAAAAATAAGTAAAGAAAAAGCTCGATGCATTTCCACAGAACTTTCCCTCTCTCTGGTTTTCCCTGCCAAGCTCCAGAGCTCCAGTGTCTCTGTGGGTGTTTATTTAGAAGCTGTGGAGCTAGAGCTGCTGCTTTTGTGTCTTTGCTTACATGTTTTTTCTGAAAGACGGGAAGGGTTGGAAGCCACCTGTGAGCCTGGGAGAGTGGCTCTGTGGGGAGGCTGGCGGTAGGGTCAGGTGCTTGAGGTCCCTGAGAGGTAGCGGATTTTGGGCTGCAGCGTGGCACGTGGGTGCTCCTGCTCCACTTCCAGTGCTTCCCTTTATGAGATTTGCTCCAAACTGACTCCGCTCGGCAGCGCACATGTTTCCACCTGGCAGCCTGACCCAGCTCAGCTGGGAAGCTGAGATCTTAGCCATGATCCCACTGCTGCTGGTGTTGGCCCTGACAGCGGAGCTGGAACTCGAGCCGGTCTCTCTGCTCTGCTTGAGATGGACAAGGCAAAACACGGGGGAACTTCAACAAGTCTGAAATAGTGTCGTAGCTGGTTTCTCTGAGAGCGATCGTTCCTGCAAAGTCATGTTTTGCCCTGGCGAAGGCTCCAGGAGCTGTGAGGAAATAGGAGAAAATGTGCAGCCCCTCGTTTGAGCTGACGGTGCAAGGAGGGAACGGGTGGGGGGGAAGAAAAGTGCTGGAAAAATCAACTGGCTGAAGTTAAGGTGAGCATCAGATTTCTCTTTATTGTGATAACAGCGTTGCTGAGAGTGGGTTTTGGTGCCCCTGGGGACAGAGGGAGCTTTCCCTAGCCCTGGAGACTGTTCATCCTGCACTTAACTCAAGTTCTGGCTGAGCAGGAGGCAGAATGACTTAAAGGATTGTTTCTCTGCCTATAAACTCCATCAGTGAAATTCCACAGAGCAGCGATTTCACCAAGAAGTTTCAAGTTGCAGCGTTTCTTCCTTGTCTTTCAGCCAGGGAGCTGGATATGATGGAGTCGCTAAATGCACTGGCCTCACCAGAGGGGAAAGGGAGCAGAGCACTTAGCTCAAGGTGTTCTTAGTTCACTGTAAGCTCCCTGCCTCCCCCCTGCAGCAGCCCTCCCTGCAGAGCTACGCTGCCTGAAGTCCCCTTCCACCTACCCTGCCTTCCCCTGAGTGCCGGGGGTGTGCGTGGAAGGGAAAAGAAATGCTGGTGGTGAGATTCTGGTGTCCCACGTGTAAATCATCAGCGGCCTAACCACCACCCAGAGCATCCAGTCCCACACCCTCT
>NW_010388504.1:4084-10737 GCF_000710305.1 Buceros rhinoceros silvestris | reverse complement strand
TCCCTGACCCTAGGCGCAAGGTGTGCCTGGGCGCAGGGACAAGGGGTTGGTGAGCACCTGTCCCTTGTCCCCAGGCAGTGTCCCTCCAGCATCCACCTGTGCCCACTCGTGCTCTCAGAGCAGTGGGGGGGAGCGGGGATGGTGGGGGGGGATGTGTAGAATGAAGTGGAGTGCCCCCACAGGGGTGCCAGTGTGAGAACTGGGCGGGGGTCGAGTATTGAAACCAGCTGTGGGTTAGTGCTGCTCTTTTTGCTCATCCCTCTATGAAAACCCGCCGTCTTCCTGCAGAGTGCTGCCGTTAACATGGCCTCGTTTCCTCTGTTCCAGGACTCGATTGCAGCTTTATCGGACACAAAAGATGGGCTGGGGTGTGCGAACAACACAAGACATTCCACTGGGAACCTTTGTGTGCGAGTAAGTTCTCCAGCTTTCATGAGCTCACCAAACGCATCCTTTCCCGGGGGCCTGGCTGGTTTGCTCCGCCTGAAGGAGAGGTTTTCTCGCAAATCAAATTGGCCTTGAGCTGAGCAGCTTGCCCTCAGTCAGAGGTTTCCTGACTCCATTTCCTGCTCTGTTTGTCCTTTTCCTCATCGTGTGGAGCTTTCTCCACCCCCCTCTGTCTTACTGGGATCTGTGCTCATCTCCCTTACCCTTCCAAAACGTGAGCAATGGGGGAGAAATGCATTTGGGTTGTGCTGCAAGTGTGCTCAACTCGCACGTTCACCGTGGATAAGGGACTCTTAAGGCCAAGGCAATTTGGAACAACTCTTATATCAGATCTTCTTCTCTTTCAATACTGACTTCTCAAGAGGTTTCCAGTGTCATAGCTCTGGCTTTAGTCTGATTCAGCAAAACAGTAAAGCACTTGGTGTTAAGCATGTGTTTCGGCCCTGATTCAATAAAGTACTTAAGAACAAAAATGGGCAGATTTATGTCAAGTGAAAAAACTGCTGTTGAACCCCACGGTTTTTAGGCTTCAAAGTGGTGTATGTACTTTATTAAATATTTTGGAAAGTGATTTCTTCATTGCAATGCTCCAGTGAGTTAAATTAGGCTGGACTAGTGCCCTTCATGGAAAATGAGTTATTGTTGGTTTATAGAATTGGGGCGAGGGGTTGAGGAAGATTATTGCAGAATTTCAAATAAAATAAAGGAAAAGAAAACTCTGCAGTGAATCGGCCAAGTATTTCTTCCATGATAGAAGCTGCCAGATGATAAAATGTTTTTTTCAGAGCTAAAGCTTAGAACTGCTGTTTTTGGAGAGTGTCTCAAGTCTGTCTTGAGATGGGGCTTTCTCTTAAGTACCAAAGGTCCCTGTGTCCTGGGTCAGCGCCCAATGCTGAGCCAGAGCCTGCCAGTAAACTGCTCCCAGACAAAAAAAAGGCACTGGCTTGACCAAATCCCCCTGGAATGCAAACATGCAAGAGGATGCTGTCGTTAGCGTTGTGTAGCACGTCAGAGCTGATGGGGTGCAGGTACCACAGCCGTGCTTAGCTCTGCCCTCCACCCTTGCCAGGAGCTGCTGACACTGTTTCAGTGGTAGGCGCTATCTCCTTCGTTGTCTAGATGAGCTGCGTACGAAAAAGCTGAGCTAATTCCTGTCCTGCCCATGCATGTTCCTCTTTGTCTCCATCACTCTTACACACAGACGTTATTTACTCAGCTCACCAGCTTGCAGACCTCCTCTCCTCCTCCAGCCAGCTGCACTGATGTCCTTCCTGTGAGTCTTTATGGGCAACCTGTAGACTGGTTCCTCTTTTCCTCATCTCTGGCGAAGAAGCCCTGGTGCTGGTGGTGCTCGGGGGCTGCTTGCACCCGGCAGCTCCAGGGGACGGCTCTTGTGGAAAGAGTATTTTGCATTAAACATCTACCTGAGCGGGCAGTCGCTTTGTACAAGGGTTAGTGCTCTTCTTTGGAAGGGTGATAACTGTATTGGTGGAAGTATGATTTGTACTCCGTGATCTTACATTATGCCCTAAGGGGGGGGCAGATCTGGAATACCTTCACAATGTTTTTATTTTGTGAAACTGCTGGTCCTGACTGTTCCTGCATGTAAATACTTTCTGACACAGATACTCCTTTTCAGCCTGCTCTGTACTTCGGATGCCTTTCAGCTTTTCTCTGTAATCATTCCAAAAACGGTTTTCCTTCCTGTTTCTGCTTGCAGGCTCTCCCTCTGACAGCCCACAGCAGCTTCTGCTCAGAGCAGTTTGGCAGCTGAGAGCAGAGCTCCGCCAGCGTGGTGGCCAGCTAGCCCTCCCACCATCATCTCCAGGGCTCCCAGACCCTGGCTGCTCCAGACCCTCCAGTACCTTCAGCATGGTCCTGGCGGCAGCAGCTTAGCGAGTAGAGATGCAGCAGCATCATCCTCCCCGCCCTGCCAGGCTCCTGGAGAGCTTTTAGGCTCTGCCACTCATAGATGCTCAGGAGACCCGAGTGCTTGGTGCAGGTTTCTCCCCGACCTCCAGATTTGTCACTGCTCGGACGCTGCTGTTGTTGCTCACCCTGTGCTGACATTGTTGTGGGTTGTTCTGTCCATGCTTGGTTGGTAGATGGTGTAACTGCTCATTCTGGAGAGGGTGTAGCTGTTTGAGGGCTGTTACTGGAGAGACTGTGAATTAGCGGGATGTGGAAACCAAAGGTTCATGAGGGTCTGGTGTGTTCCTTTCAGTACGCTTCTATTGCATGGCTTTGAAATATTTCAGTTCCGTACAAAACAGTGATGCTCTAATACGATACCATCTGCATCAAGCCAGTTTTTTCAGCCACACCTTCAGCCAGAGAAGCCCCAGGCACCTCCCTCACCCGTGGAAAACACTGCAGCCTGTTCTAGGACTCCTTTTGCTCTCGATTTTTGTGTGGAGTGTGCGCTGATGATGCGGTGATAAGTGGCAGTGTGACACTCTGAGGTGGAGTTACTTGCCATCAGTGTGCTGAACATCTAGCAGAGAAGAAAGACTCTGGCTTGACTTTGGGAGTTCTTACATGAAGGGGCTGATGCTCCTGCTCTTTTTTGGGTAGGAACATGTACCTCTTGCACATCATTCTGTAACTTTGGACCTGGAAAATCAGGAAACTGTTTGTATCTGTAAGCAGTCCTGGAAAGGAAATGAGTTCTTCTCCAATATCCTGTTACTTGTGACAAGAGGAAATGGCCTTAAGTTGCATCAGGAGAAATTCCGGTTGGATATTGGGAAAAATTTCGTTACACAGAGGGTCATTAAGCATTGGAACAGGCTGCCCAGGGAGGTGGTGGAGTCCCCATCCCTGGAAGTGTTTAAAAGACCTGTGAATGTGGTGCTGAGGGACATGGTTTAGGGACCCTGGCAGTGCAGGGTGAACGGCTGGATTCGATGATCTTAAAGGTCTCTTCCAATCAGATGATTCTGTGATTCTCTGAGTTACAGGAAAAGTCATTTAAGGAACATCGAAACAGCAGTTGGGTTCACTGAGTTGTGATCCTGAGGTGGCTGTCCCCGAGCAGAGTGTCTCTCTGAGCAGCATTAGTCAGCTCTTTCTCAGCTGCTGCTGGCGGCTGAGCCATGCCACTGCAATTTCTCTCCCTCTCTGGCCATCATCTTCCTATGGCTTTAGGTCACCGACGAGCGTGTGATTTCCAGTAATGCTCCTTACACGAGCGCTTGTTAAACAACAAGATGTTGTGGGGGCAAACAGAAGGATCGCACATGGTGGCAGCCTCTGCTCTGACAGAGCAGCTTGGCCAAACTGCTCAGATTTAGCAGCTGCAGCCAAATGGTCCCTTGTCACGGGGCGTGTGGGTCCTCTCCAGGTTCGTGTTTCGTGGCTCTCTGCCTCGAACCACAGCGGGAAATGGATATGGTTGGTTAACGCTTTGAAAATGCTGCGAGAGCTGCAGAGGATGCTACGAGGATGGCTGCTGATCGCAGAAGGCTTTGTTGATGCTGTGAAGAATATTTATTCGTATTGTGAATCCTTTGCTTATAATTAATTAGCGTTGCGCTGCAGGCTGGGAAGACTTAATGTACCAGAACCTACTGTGCTGCTGCTGCTGCTTTGTCGTATCCTCCCTCTGGCTCAGTACCTCTCCTCTTGCGTCTTTTCTGAGCAGGTCAGGGCAGGAAATGTTGAACCTTGACAGTCCAAAACTTTTTAACATGGAGATGGGGAGACAAATGTGGGAATACCGGTGCAGCAGTGTACTCCTACAACAAGGGGGTTTGCATCAAAACCAGCATCCACCTGGGGTGCCAGAGGTGGTGCCTGTTTTCAGTCCGTCTCAGCCAACCAGGCCAAGCAGCGTGTGCTTCACGGTGCTCGGAGGACCTGGTTGTAATCTGCCTTGCAGCTGGTTTTACAATGAGGTAGTTGTTACTGGGATCATAGCTCTGATTTATTCTGGTTTGAGAGGGATGGGCAAAGAAGCCTAGGCCCTGCCAGGGGTGCTGCCAGGTTAGGTTAGACCTAAGACTTCTAAAACAAAACTTTTAAGGTATGTAGCCTATGTGATTGGTCAAAATACCGTGGAAAACACAGGAAGGACAGACACAAGCATTTTGCTTTGGGATGTAAACAGCACAGCACTGCAGTGGTGTATGTATAGGAGAGCCAGGGCATGAGGCTGACCACGCGGGTGAGCAGCATTGGATTAGAGTGTTGATCTTGGCCAACAAAGAGATTTGCAAACAGAAACATAGTCCTTGGGAAGAGGAAGTTTTGTTGGAAGCAAGACCCCATTTTCAGTATTACAAGTGTTGCCATGAAAAGATGGAGTCTGGAGCCAGGTTTTAGCTGCTGTGAGTTGTCGAAGCTCGGTTTGCCTGGCTCTGAGGTGACCAGCACTGCTGAGGCTGTGGGTGGCCACCTGTATCCCTTCCTTCTTCTCTTCCCAGAAAGAGATGTTCAACCCCAAGCTTGCGATTGCTTGAGCATCTTATCTCTTCCTTTCCTGTCCATCTGCAGGTACGTTGGTGAGCTGATATCCGACTCCGAGGCAGACGTCCGTGAAGAGGACTCCTACCTCTTCGACCTTGACAACAAGGTACTGTATCTGAAGGTGTCTAACGAGACAAACCCAAGGTCCTGCCTCTCCACAGAAGCAAAGGGAGTACTTGTCTCCATCTGGATGTACAGCACAATGTGAAAGCCTGCAAAGAGGAGGAGTACATCCTCGCTGCATTTTAGGCAAAATATAGAGTGGTTGAGGTAAGGCTTAGGGCTTGGTAAAATGGCAGCAGAGCCCGGCAGTGCCGGTCCACCCCAGTACCTGCTGCCCATGCTGGTTTTGATGCAAGATGCTCTTCTGTCAAAACTGTCTGGGCATCCTGGGCTCAGTTGTTCAGTTGTTGGTACTGAGGAGCGTATGTGCAGGCTTGGAGCTGGGTTGATTGGCAGCTCTGTAAGGTCTTCATTAAAAGATGAACTGGAAGGCCCCCCCCAAAAAATCCACGTTCACTTACAAGGGATTCCGTCAGCTTCCCAGGCAGGGACTCGAGGCTTGTTCTGCTGGTAGTTCTGCGCTGCTCTGCGGAGGGCTGGCTTTGAGCAGAAGTCCCGCTTTGAAGAGTGTGATCTAAAGCTTTTAAGCAAGGCCATCTCTTCAGGCTTTCCTTGGGAAAGGAGGAGAAAGGTGAGCTGAGAACTCAGAGGAGTGGGCTGGCTTCCAAGGAAGGCTCTAAAACAGTCTGTTTTGTTTCTGTCATCAGCTTTGCTTTGGTTTTTTGCCTTTTTTTTTTAAGACACACACACTGAACAATTGAAAAAAGGTAAGTAATGAGTCCTGTAGTCAGTCTGAAAACAGTAATTAAGAAGTTGAAAAGCAGCAGCGTCTTCGGAGCGGAGCATCTGTAGAAGGCACCAAGTGATGGTGAAAAGCAGCCCGTTGGGCCAGGCAGAGGAGGGCAGGGAGGGCAGAGCCAGCCAGCTCCTGCGGCCTTCTGCGTGGTGGGAAATCGCTGAGGGTGTGAACCCCAGGCCTGGAAGGGGCAGCTTGGGGTCCTGGTGTCTCTCTTGTGCTGTAGTGAAAGGGAGTGATTGTGTCATCATTTTGTCCCTGTTCCTTGAGTGGTTGCTCAAGGCCGCATGCGTGGTGAATCGGTCAGTGGTTCAGGTCCTGCAGTCCCTTCCCATTCCACGTCTGACGAGGAGCAAGTGTCAAACAGCCAAAACTTACTGGGTTTCCAGGAGGAAGGTGTGGCACAACAGACACTCTCTGAGCCTCCACTGGTTAAAGGGTTGGTGTTCTTGTCTCGCCGCTGGAGAACTGGAGACTACCATGCTGTTTCTGGGAGAGAAGAGTCTTTTAGCTACTGTGGTTTCTTTCTGGTGGTGTTAAGCCGCCCCTTTCCCACGCACAGGCCCGTGCTCTGCACGCTTGGCCCTGCTGCACTTCGTTGAGGAGAAGCAGTGGTCAGGGCCACGTGCTGCTGCATCTGTGTGACCCCTGGCTGCCTGCAGGCAAGAAGGGCTTTCTCTGGGCATCCTCCCTTTGGAGGAACCCCAGGGTCTTCCCACTCTTGAGAAGGTATCATCGAATTGTGGATTTGTTTTGGCTGGGAGATCTTTAAGCTCCTCGAGTCCCCCTGTTCCCCAGCACCGCCAGGTCCCCACTGCCCCCTGTCCCCCAGCAGCACCTCCACACGGCTGGGAAACCCCTCCAGGGATGGGGACTCCAC
>NW_010388504.1:3057-3821 GCF_000710305.1 Buceros rhinoceros silvestris | reverse complement strand
GTTCAGCAGAATTCATGGATTTTTAGTTCCCGATACCCTTTCAGCAAGGTGGGAAGCAGTTTGCTGTGGGAATTGTCCTCTTCAGCAGTGAGGATGCTGCCTGGGTTGGTCAAGGCAGCAGGTCTTTTCTCCAGATCTTTCCAGATGGTCACTAGATGTGGCAGTGGGTGATGCTGTCCTCACCAACCGTGGCATTTCCATGGGTGAAAGTGGGGGGGTGATGGGAATTACTTATAACTGAAATCAGAGCTGCTGACACTGTGTGATATGGGACAACGTGGGGTGACGCTTCCCCCAGCCTTTGGAACATCTTCCCTGGGCTCCTGTACCAGTGGCTTGGGGTGCTTTGGCACAGCTCGCCCATTACCCATGGCAAGGTGCTTGCCCAAGAGGGAGTTTGAGCTAACGCATCCTTTTGCTTTTGGCCTCTTTGCAACTGAAATTAGCTTCTGTAATTAAAGTCTCCGCTTTGCACAGTCATTCTCTGCTGGAATAAAAAAGCCCAGAGGGCTTTTCTTTTATTTTCAAGGAAAACAAACTCTCGCTGCTCCGTGGTGCTCTGGAAAGGGAACGTCTGTGTTCTCCTTTCACTTTTATCTGCCAAAGCCGGTGTTTTCTGGAGGCTCTGGCTTTGTGTTTCCTGGCTGTCGTGTTCGATTAGAGCACAGAACACATGCCTGTCCCCCTACAGGCTTTGCCCAAAAGCCTCTGTCTGCACCAAACATCCATCCCCGTATGCTGGTGCTTTGGCGGCGCAGGGGTGG
>NW_010388504.1:0-2930 GCF_000710305.1 Buceros rhinoceros silvestris | reverse complement strand
TGGGGAGAGCGGCCAGGCCAGCCAGTGTCTGGGGCATTTTGAAAGGTCTTTGGGCTCGGGGCGGGCAGAGGACTGTGCAGAAAACTGGATTTTCAGGATACAGTGGAATATAAAGTGTGTTTAGTCCTTGTAAGCCTGCAGTGGGTGTCCTGCCCTGGTGGTTCTTCTTGAAGCTCTCCAGAGTGTTAGTGGAAGGAGGGAGAGTTTGGTCATTTGTTTTATTTGAAGGAGTAGCAGTAATACCACTGACCCCGACCTCCTCTGACGGGCGATGCCCCTTTCTGCTCTAGGACGGGGAGGTGTACTGCATCGACGCACGTTTCTATGGCAACATCAGCCGCTTCATCAACCACCTCTGTGAGCCAAACCTCATCCCGGTGCGGGTCTTCATGTCGCATCAGGACCTCCGCTTTCCCAGGATCGCCTTCTTCAGCACGAGGCATATAGAAGCCGGGGAAGAAATCGGGTAGGTGCTGTCCCCGGGGCGGGGAGCCACCGCCTGGCTTCGGGACGGGTGGAGGGCAGAGGGACCAGACCTCTGCTGCTCCCGAGCTGGTTCACCCCTTCCCTTTGCTCCCCGGGCTGTGTCCCCATGGTCGCCCGGTGATCCCCCAGACAGTCCGTCACCCAAAGCTTTGTGACAACCCCAGTGGTGGCAGCGGCGCTGCTGGCCCCAGCGCCGTGCTCTGCGTGCTCCTGCTTTGCTCTGACCCCGTCTCTGCCTCTCTCTTGCAGCTTTGACTACGGGGACAGGTTCTGGGACATCAAAGGCAAATTCTTCAGCTGTCAGTGCGGTTCACCCAAGTGCAAACACTCGAGCTCAGCGCTGGCCCAGCGGCAGGCGAGCACCTCGTCCCAGGACACGCCGGAGAACGGGCTCCCTGACACCAGCTCTGCCACGGCAGCTGGCCCCTTTTGAGGCTCCGCTCCCAGAGACTGACTTGTTTTAACCCTATAGATTCACATACTGTCTGAATTTCCATTTAAAGAGAAAAAAAAACCCCAAAAAGAAAAAAAAGGCGCTCAAGGAAAGCCAAGGGTTCGTGACACTTAGGGCTGTGCCACCGACTGTTACTTGAGGAATAAGTAAAGGCAGATCCTGCCTCCGCGATGTTGTTCTCCCCTCCCCGGGCCTGGAAGGCTGCTGGTTTTCACGGTTGCGTGTGGAGGGGTGGCTGTTGCGGTTTTTTTTCCACGCGAGCTGTCCTGGCCCCCGTCTCTTAATGTGCTGAGTGTTGTCAGAGCCGAGGGAGAGCCGCTCGTCCTCCGACTGTTGTTAACTGAATGGAACATGCCAAGTCATCTCCAGCTCACTTGTAATAAACTTTGAATACTTGATGGGACTTTGTTTCTAAAAACCAGGGGGAGCGGGGAGGGAGGGGGAGGTGCTGCTGCGTGGGATTGCCTGGCACAGCCCCGGGGCAGGTTCTGCTGTTTGGTTTTTGTTGGTTTGTTTGGTTTTTTGGTTGGTTTTCTGTTTTGTTTTGTTTTTTCAATTCATGAGTTTCTCCCACATCTGGCAGGACATTGCAGTGGGGCCTTTCCCGCGGAGCTGGAGGGCGCTTCTAACAACCGCCCTCCTTGTTACCAAACCCTTCGGCTTTTTTCCTCTTCCGAGGAGAAGACACCTACAGCTCTTACGGTCCCTTTGGTCCCTGGCTCTCTCCAGAGTCGCTTCCCCTGAGGCCCCGCTCGCTCCCGGCCCGTCTCCGTCACCGACCAGCTCTTGCCCACGCCGCTGGGCTGGTTCCCGTCTCAGTGTTCGGATCGTCCCTCGCCCCGTCCCAGCAGCGCTTTAGAGAGGGGAGCTTGACGGGGATTGTACAAGACACTAACTTCTTCAGAAAATCAGATGTTTTCTTCTTTTTAAGAATAAAGCGAATGAAATATATATATTATAGAGCCTCGACCCGCGTCCGCCGGCTGCGGCGAACAGCGCCAGGACGTGTCACAGTAAGAAGATCCCAGACGCCACCAGCTCGTCCGTTCCCATCCCTGTTCTCAACGCTGGGCACCTTCGATTAATTTTTAAGCCACACGCTATGAGGTTTCAATAAACTGATTTATTTTTTACCATTACCGAAACATTGGGGACTAGCATTAAAAAGAAAAAAAAAACCCGTAAGAAGATCCCAGACGCCACCAGCTCGTCCGTTCCCATCCCTGTTCTCAACGCTGGGCACCTTCGATTAATTTTTAAGCCACACGCTATGAGGTTTCAATAAACTGATTTATTTTTTACCATTACCGAAACATTGGGGACTAGCATTAAAAAGAAAAAAAAAACCCACAAAAAAACTAAAAAAAAAAAAAACCACAACAAAAAGAAACCACAAAACAAAACGGTGCTGATTCTGGTGTGATTTTTGCTCACCACGTGAACATAAACTATCAATTGTATAAAAAGAACAAAGTGATTTTAGTATAAAAATGCAGGAAAAAAAAGAAAACTTTTTTTAAATTGTTAGTATTGTAGTGTGAATAAATTCGCCACCACCTTTTGTGTGGTGGCTGGGCAGGTCATTATCTTAATTTTTTTTTTTTTGCATATATCTTTAAATACTGTAATTAGTGCAGTAACAGGTTTTTTTGTTCATCTCTTCTAGAACATTCATAATGTGTCATGTTTATTATTATTATTTTTTTCTGTTAATGTTTTTGACAGTTTTAAAGAGCAGCCTTTTGGCTCTGATAAGGAAAAAACCCCAAGTGCTTGAAAAAGGAATTTGTCCTTTTTTGTCTGCGGGGCCGGGGTGGAGGGGGCTGGCGCAGAGACCTTGGCTTGAAAAGGAGAATTAAAGAAAAAAAAAATAGCCCCCCTTGGCGTGCTTTGAGGCAAGGAAACAGCACGTGCCGCTCCCCTCCTTGTTCAGGGGTTCGGGGTCGGTGCTTTGTGGAACATCTCGGGGTTCAAGTCACCCTGTCGGGGA
>NW_010388503.1:20155-25767 GCF_000710305.1 Buceros rhinoceros silvestris | reverse complement strand
CCCCTGGGCGCTGTTTTTAACGTTGGGGGGGGAACAGGCCTGAGGGCGGCGAGGGAGAGGGGAAGTGACCTTAATTTTCTCAGCATCTTCCCACTTCTGCCCTGTCTTCCGTTCTAAAGTACTGTTTTCTCATCTTGTGCTGGGATTTCTTTAGCTTTTACAAAGCTGGAGAAGAGCTGTTTGCTTCTTATTCTATAGGCAGTGGGGTAAAACGCAGTAAGTCTGCCGGAGAGCTTCACTCTGTGGGTACCCTTATGGTCAGAGGTTCAAAAGGTTGCCTTCCTAGGTGGTGGGCACCATATGGCATACTTGTCATCGTGTTTCTTGTGCAGATGGAGGATCTTGTCCATCACAATGTGCTGCCACTGAGCAGTTCTCCTCTCCCTTTTCAGGTATGGCCTCACAGCTGCAGGTGTTCTCCCCTCCGTCAGTATCCTCGAGTGCCTTCTGCAGTGCCAAGAAACTGAAAGTGGAGCCCTCTGTCTGGGATGTTTCAGGACAGAGCAGTAGTGACAAATATTATACCCACAGCAAAAACCTCCCAGCAGCTCAAGGGCAAGCAAGCTCCTCTCATCAGGTAGCCAATTTCAGCATCCCTGCGTACGAGCAGAACCTCCTTCTCCCTGCTCCTTCAGTTGAGCACATTGTGGTTACGGCAGCCGACAGCACCGGCAGCAGTGCAACAACGTCCTTCCAGAACAGCCAAACCCTCACCCACAGGAGCAACGTTTCTTTACTGGAACCATACCAAAAATGTGGATTAAAAAGGAAAAGTGAAGAGGTCGACAGCAACGGTAGTGTGCAGATAATTGAGGAACATCCACCTCTCATGCTGCAAAACAGACCTGCGGTGGGTGCTGCCGCCACGACCACCACGGTAACCACGAAAAGCAGCAGTTCCAGTGGCGAAGGAGATTATCAGCTGGTCCAGCATGAGATCCTGTGCTCTATGACAAACAGCTATGAGGTCCTGGAATTCCTGGGCCGAGGGACGTTTGGGCAGGTGGCAAAATGCTGGAAACGCAGCACGAAGGAGATTGTAGCCATCAAAATCCTCAAGAACCATCCTTCCTATGCTAGGCAGGGCCAGATCGAGGTGAGCATCCTCTCGCGCTTGAGCAGTGAGAACGCTGATGAATACAATTTTGTTCGCTCCTATGAGTGCTTTCAACACAAGAATCACACATGCCTTGTATTTGAGATGCTGGAACAGAACTTATATGATTTCTTAAAGCAAAATAAGTTCAGTCCATTGCCCTTGAAATACATCCGGCCGATTCTGCAGCAAGTGGCTACGGCCTTGATGAAGTTAAAGAGCTTGGGCCTGATACACGCTGATCTGAAACCAGAAAATATCATGTTGGTGGATCCTGCGCGCCAGCCCTACCGAGTGAAGGTGATCGACTTCGGTTCGGCCAGCCACGTCTCTAAGGCCGTCTGCTCCACGTACTTGCAGTCACGCTATTACAGGTGAGTGCTGACGTGGTGCTCGCTCTTGAGCTCTTGAATGCTGCGTGAGCAAAGGAAGCTGCTTGAGTTGGGCTGCGAGGGGTCTGCTTCTGCAAACGCTCTACTCTGCTGCTATGAGGTCTAATCTCATTTGAGGGGCAGGAGGAAGCAATCAGCCTACCCGCTGTCCTGCCTGTTTCCCGGAGGTTTTTTCTGAAAGTTGTATGTAAATAAATACAACTTCTGCTTCACAAGGGTGACATCATACGCAGTCCAGTGCCTTCCTTCTAACCCAGACAAGTGCAGTAGTAAGTTGATTTTACCCTGTTGGTAGTTTGTGACTATGTGTGGAGCAGCAGACTGGGGAAGCAGCACGCTGCTGCTCAGTACTGCATTTTGGATTGTTTGCCATGGTGTAAAACTAGCCCGTTAACCACGGTTATTTAGAAGGGAGAGAAGTCAAAGGGATGCCAGTTTCTTTTATCCTGTTGTCTCTGGTTCCATCTTTGTCTGAACCCACTTCATGAGTGCATGGCTTCCTGTGTCAGCCCTTGGTAAGTCACGCTTTCTTCAGACCTGCAGCTCTTTTAAAACAGGGGTGAGGTAGATCCCTGCTTCCTTAGCAAAATGGAGAAAAGGCTTCTACCCCGCTCCTGGCTAAGAATTAAAAACCAGCTGTGGGCTAAAGTGTTAAAACTCAGAAACTGTGTAGGTAAAGCAAGCTGTGCTTTTTCTTTCACTTACTCCTCCAGCTTGGTTCTGTTAATAGTATTTCAATATAAGAAGCAGTTGACTTCAATAAATGGGTGCAGAAAGAGCTGCTGGCATCAAAAGGACATGAAGGTCTGTGCCGTGTTGTTAGGGTTGCTTTCAGTGGAATGTGAGCTCATTTGATGCAAAGCTTAACTAGTATCTAGTCCTTCCAGCTGGGACGAGACAGAGGACTCAAGACACTCCACCCCACCCTGTGTCTCTGCCCTGTTTGATGTTTTTCCCGTCCTCCTAGCTGCAGTTTAAAGCCCTGGCTTCTTGCTGTTGTTGTAGGCTTGTTCTGTTCATTCCTCATACTCCTGCATCCTTTCCACCTTTGTTTTGTTTTGCTGGTTTTTTTAGTCCCTCTAACACCAAGTATCAACTTTCTGTGCCATTTCTTTCATCTGATACAGACTTTTCTTAATCCATTCCTCATGATCTTCACTCAGCTTGTTGGCCCCAATCTTTCAATTCTCAACTATTGTTATTTCTTGTAACACCGTTGTCTGCTATGCACCACAGCTCTGCTGAAATGCCCGCTGTCTAAAATGCATTATCAGTTTGTTGTGGCACTGGGAGAGGTGACCACTGACCGACAGTCTGCTCTATCTCACTTGTGACACATGTGAGTAAAGCACTCTGGGGAGGCGCGTAGTGCTTTCCAGTTTCTGATATCGCAAAAGCCAGATTTGGCTGAGGCAGAAGCAGCAAGGGGTGATAAGTATCTTAGGGGGAACGAAGCTGTCTGCTTTGTCTGCGTGTGCAGCACTGAACGCCAAGCCGCTTCTGCCGCCCTGGCGTGGGGTGACTGGTGCTGCCAGAAGGGCAAATAACCTGAGATTAGGTGGCATTCAAGACTGTCTGCCTGCCTGGAGTTAAGAACGCTGTGATGTGGAAATCTAGTATTTAGTGATATGTAATTAGTTTAATGGTGATGATTACTAAAATCCATAATCTAGCAGCGTATGGAGATGGTGCAGAAACCAGCTTATGTGGGAGAACTGGATTGCTCCAGCCATTTTCACATCAAATGTTGTGTTCAGATGAGTTCTAAGTTGGACGCTTTTTCAATGCTCTGTTTAATAGATTAGTGTAGACGAATTCTTCATTTGGTTCTCTGTCTACTATTAAAAATAAGCTTCCTGTGCTGTGTTCACTTTTTGTTTTTAATACCTGTTACTGGCACTTATGTAACCTCTATTTCCTGTAGAGACACCTAAACCAGCCAAAATCAGGTACTGCAAGGTGAATTTTCTAATGTATGTACCCTGGGGGGGAAAAAAACCTTCCTTTATTAATTCTGCTCACTGCAGTGGAGGTCATCTTGTCCAACAGCCTGGCTCACTCCGGTTCCGACTGTACTTCTGGCAGCTGCACAGCTTGCATCGGCCTTGATGACGCTGCTGGAGCTGTACTTCAGCTGGCATGTGGTGTGGGTTTGCCAGGGCTGAGGCAGTCCCCTGTTCCAGCAGGCAGCATAACCCCAGCCAAGAGGGACAGTTCCACTGCCGTGGCATGGCTGACTTAGAGCGAGAGTGGAAGTGCCCATGAAGAATTCCTTGGCTCTGAAGCCAGGCACAGACTAGGAGCAGTCTCACTCTGGCAGTCATGCTTCCATGCAAGTAGTTTCTGCGGCAGTCCTGAGGTCTATGAGCAGTAGTTCCTGACTTGAAAACTGGGGTGTGTGGTGGTTACACCAGGTGGGGAAGGGTAGGGATACTTTTGTCCTCCGTGGGCAGGATAAACAGCAGAAGGAAGCAGACAGCTTGCAGAAATGAAAAATGCATGGGAAGACTGATCTCCCCACAGCTCAGAGAGTGAGGCTGGCTCTTCTCCTGTGTTACATCTTAAGTACAGCCGTCGTGTGAGGCTTGCTCAGATCCCTACCTCCTGATGTTTCCTGTGTGTCAGGGTAGAGGTGCCCAGCAATTTGAAGGTACTATGTTGAAGGACCAAACAATCTGGGCCACGAGAAGGTGGACCCAAGTGCTGAGGGAGCTTGCAGGGTGCAGTGGTATCTGTTTCTTACCTCTGCTTTGGAGCACATGACCTACTTCTGTCCCAGTCAGGTTGACCTGGGAGACAGCAGTACACGCTGCCAGTGCTAACTGCCTGCTAATCCAGCTCCGAGGACAAGCGGCTGATTCTCAGCATTGCTGGTTGCGGTTGTATAAGCTTCGTATGACCGTCGTTCTTCACAAAGGGGTGGGCTGAAGATCTGTATGTAAACATGGAGTGTTTTGAAATGCTGGAAGTAAGTCTCAGATTTTTCCGCTACTGCTGTGAATCCTCTCTCTTCTGAGAGCGCCTGAGCATATCTGCCAACTTTGGAAGTCAGATTTTGGCAAGTGTGTGTGCAAAGAAGGAATGTTGTTGTTTTCTCTTTCAAAGAGCTCAAGCTCCTAAAACCACTTCAGTCTCTGACAGAGCAGCTATGAAAGTGGCCTCTGCCTGTCGTCCTGGTTCAGCTCACATCTCATAAGGCCACTAACTGCAGTAGTGTAGAGGAGGTGGGAGAGATTCTGATTGACCAGCTCTGTCCTGCAATCAAAATGAAATCAGGTGGTGCATGGGAAGTTCATTCGTTTAGTTTTGGGGAATAGAATGGATGGAGTTCAACTTACTATTACTTTGGTGTTGGGGTTTGGGAATACCCAAGTTTATTCCAGCGTGCAATTAGACTAACAAACTGTTGCATCCAGCCTTTGTTGCCACTAATCTCTCTCCATTGGAACTGGCTGGACTCTTACTGCATGCTCTGCTTCTTCCACAAGCCCACTTAGAGTTTAGTTTGTTTGCCAGTCCAAACCAAGGACACTTAGGCATGTAGCATTCCTTGTCTAGCAGGTTTGGGTCCTATGTGAGTTGGAAATTCCTGTGTAAAAGAGGATCAAGAGGATTGATGGAGTTTCTTGATGATGACCAGTAGACTAACGGAGCACATGGGGTTCTGAAAATCCTGCGTGCACAACTGTGTCGTACTGCTGCTGTGGAAGCAGATTCCTCTTGTTTGCATCTGTTAGCCTACAGAACGCGGGATCTGTTCAAGCATAGTTCTTTAAAACCTAAACGTTTATCAGGACATTCAGCATACAGCTATCAGGTTGTTATCAAGTTTGCATAAGCATTTTATATTTTCATATATGTGAAATTGTTCCAGGGTGGACTGCTGCCAGGGGTAGACAAAGAAGGTAGAAATAGATCAGTGTTAAGTAGAGCGAGTGTCAGAACGCCTTGGCTTAAATCATCTGTTGGTCTGACACTGAAGGTGTGTCATGGCTCTGGTTTTGTGGGGCTCAGACATAACAGAAGAACGTCCTTGCTTTAAAGCTGAATGGCAGAGAATAGGTATGACCTCACTGCAGCCAGCGGCGGTTTACCCCTCTCTCTTCTTTTTTCATTATTGTGCT
>NW_010388503.1:13635-20103 GCF_000710305.1 Buceros rhinoceros silvestris | reverse complement strand
TCAGCTCTCTGTCATCTTTGATAGATCTTGTGCTTTCTCAGGGGCACTGTGCCTGGGCAGCTGGGTGAGAGCATTTGTTTTGGAGACTGGCTGATGGGAATCGTGTGGTTACCTAAAACAAAAGCTGTATCTGTGTCACCGCGACACAAGGGGTGATTAATTGTGGAGTCACTTCGTGCCATGTACAAACAATTGGGAGGTACGCTCAGGTTGAACATGGAGGAGGTGAGTGTCAGATCTGTTGACACCTGTGTGTTATGCAAGCCCTGTTTTTTATAGCATACTGCAGAAAAATCAGAACTGGTTTCAGAGCCTTTTTGAACAACAGAAATATCCACACTGTAATACCAGAAATGTCACACAAGCCCTGGGGCATCCTACCTGAGTCACAACCAGAAAATGCCCTGGAGTTCAGGACTTTTCTGTCTTCTTCCTTTGTGCTGGAGTTAGCTATGCGTGAAGAAGATCAAGGTTTTCGTGTTTCCTGTACTTTACAGAGTAAATTCCCACACCAAGTCACTTGGGTTTTGCAGCACTTGGGTTTTGTGCTGTATGCAAATGTATGGCCAGAGTGTAGCCTGACAGCACAGCATCACTTTGTTTCAGAACTGTGTAGGTGAAGAGTTGTACTTAAGCATCCCTTGGTGTTATGAGTCAGCTCCAGACAGAAATCTCCCTGAAATTCCAACCTGTTGCAGAAGCAAACTCTGCTTGGAGTTTGAGTTTTTTTCATCACCATCTTGTAAAGGCTAGGCCAGACAGGTAAATTTTGCATTAGGTGTGGTTCAGCGCACAGAAACCTGTAACACAACCTCACAAAGCAGTCCCGATCTCCAGCTGTGTTCTCTCCATCCATTTTAAACTGGAAACTCTCCAAACAAACCCTGTGTAAGCCTGCTGATAGAACCTGAGCAGCTCTCCAAAGAGCTCCTTTCTGGTTGTGCAGATGCATTTCTTTTCCACGTGCAACAGGAGCTTTCTGCAGCTGCTCACCTGGGATCTTGAGACCTTCTCCCAAGAAAAGTCCAAGCACTGTTTGCCAGAACTTTTCTCCATTTTGTTAGGGTAGGTCGTGCACTGTCTCAGAGGCGCCTCACACCATACATGCTGTCAGGTGTAATTCAGCTAGTTACTGGAGGAGTAACTTCATACTACAGTTGCATAAAGGTCACCCAGGGGTCGAAGGGTACCACAGCAATGAAATGAGTCCGTGCTGCTGAGTGGTAAAAAGGTTGGGATCTGTTAGGCCACTTGAGGAAACATCTTCTCCTTTATAACAAATCCCTTAGTTTCACACAGATTTGTACTTGGAGGAAAGAAGGAGGGGTGTTACCCAGAGTGATTTACAGGAAAGAACTGCTCATTTTCAGAGTCAAAGATTTTACCTTTTTTTTTTTCTTTTTCTTCCACAGAGCTCCTGAAATCATCCTGGGTTTACCATTCTGTGAAGCTATTGACATGTGGTCCCTGGGCTGTGTGATAGCGGAGCTGTTTCTAGGCTGGCCTCTGTATCCAGGAGCATCTGAGTATGATCAGGTGAGAGTGTGTGGTGGATGTGGGGATGTTTGAACATCGATGTCTTATGGATCCTCTGAACCCAGCCTATCCCACGGCGAATTTCACCTAATACAAATCGCTGCTGTCTGTCATTATGTTTGTTTTCTCTCTGTGATACTCCCATTGCCTGTCTGTCTCTGTTGTTGAACAGGAGAGCATGGAGTTCTGGGTGTTTTAACTTGAGTTGAAGGTAGTTATCCAGTATATAGAGTCAATTTACAGTTAACCCCCTGGCTTCCAAACCCAAATCTCTTGAAATACCTTCCTGCCAAAACAAAAGCGAGATGTGTGTTCTGACTCGAAATGTCCTCTGTAATTTCAGCATGAGGGCAGTTTTTCCGTGTAGAGGCAGAGCAAGCCTATCATTCCTGTCCTCTTAATACCTACAGCAGCCCTCATTTTTAATGCAAAGTGTGAGCCCCAAGCTGTGTCTGAAATACAAGGGCAGGAGTCTGAAAAGGCATCTTGAACTAATGAGTTCTTTCCGTGGATGCTCAGCATTATTACCTGGGCTACTCAGGACAAAAAGCCCTGTGAGAGGGGTTTTGAGGGTAACTTTACCACCATGGTTTTCATTTGTTACAGTGCTTGGTAGTGTTCCTTATGTGATAAAATACGTGAAAACTTACTAAGCTTCAAAACTTACTTGTATTATATCTTCCCAGCACTGTAAGTTTCCAAAGGAAACACTGTGGTACCTTAATGACCAGAATGAGTTAGAAAATAACTGAGGTGTGGCGTGGTGGTTTCCTTGTGCCCCAAGTTTTGTGTAATTCTAAGAGCCTTATCTGCTCACGTAGGTGGGTGAGGAGGAGTTGCTATTTCCATTGCTTAATAGACAGGATTTTGCAGTCCCTTGTGAGACAGCATGAGGTGCGACTTCATGGGGTTGATTGTGATATCCAAACTGCCCGTGAAAACTAGGTGTGACTGACTGCAACGTTTTCTGACGTTCTGCAGCAGCAAGAGAAGCTCAGGCAGAACTTGTGAGAGGACCTCTCCAGGAATGAGTGAATAGGCTGGGCTGGGGGTTTGTGGTTATTTTTTTAAATACCCTTTGGCTGTAAAGCAAGAGTTATGTCTCCTGAAAACAGCAGGACTCTTTTCTAAAGTATTGTGTAGGTACAAAAAGTACCCAACTGCAGACCCCAGATCCACTGGCATTAGTGAGGGGAGTCAGTAAACTCGTATGGGTCACAAGCTGTTCCTCTGCTTTCGCACAGTGGAATAGGAGGAGTTTTGCAAGTAAGAAATGAGACATGCTAAAGGACCTGTAACTGATAGTTCCAACAAAGCCGAGTTACCTTAACGCTGTGTTTCCAGTCCTCATTTCATAAAAGGGACTTGCCAGGGTTTTGTTCTTAAACTTTTGAAAAGACTCCCTTGAGGGGAGAGCCGCGACAAAGGCGATGTTGTGTTTCTCACCCTACACCTTGAGAGCAGATAGCATTAGCAACTGGGAAACAATTAAAAAGCTTATTACTGTGGTTTTTTCATAACTTGATATTTTCTTTCCTTTTGGGCATACCTTTTTATTGGTTAATGGTTTACCAGTGTCTTATTGATGCCGTCACAAGTATTCAGGTGTGTTTTCCAAAATTCTGAGCTATTTTTTTAGTTAAATGTAAAGTGAAGTATGCTAAATGTTTTTGAGGATGTAAGAGGTTTAGTCTCGCTTTCCTGATCAGTCAGAGCTTTGCCATGATGTTACTGTCAGACTGTGTGTCTGGAGTATGTGTAGCCAGTCACAGCCATGTTGCTTGGATACTTGTGCCTTTAATTACACCCACGTACGCGATACTTTCTGTGGTATTACTTTCTAAAAATGTGTACTTCTTACATTGCTGATGTTAAAGACTATTGGTGTTTCTCTACCCATGTCTCTTAAACTTACAGTCTGCTCATATTACTTGGGCAAAAAATCTTTCCATAGATTAAGAAAGATGTATTTAAAAGCTGAAATTTCTGCAGATAATACGATTGAAAAGGTTTAGTGTCCGTTTAAGTATTTGAGATAGTCCCTTTAATTTTTCAGTTTCAGTTACCTGGGCATTCTTTATTTAAGGCTTATTTCCTATTTGCTGTGAACAAACCTGACTGATAGCTACTCCATTAGCTAGGAGTTCTTTACATTGGGAGTCCTCATTCTTGTAATTTTCTTTCCTAGATTCGTTATATTTCACAAACTCAAGGCCTTCCAGCGGAGTATCTTCTCAGTGCGGGAACGAAAACAAGCAGGTTTTTTAACAGAGATCCAAATTTGGGATACCCACTGTGGAGGCTGAAGGTTTGTCTGTCTTTTTAATCCTCAATGCTGTTTTGTTCATTGAGGACTTGTTATAAATCCACACCTAGTTGAGGTGTGCTGTGAAAACATTCTTCACACGTTCTGAGTGAAGATTGGATTTGAAATGCTGTTCAGATGTAGCTGATTTGTGTATTTCATTTCAGAAACTGCACAGACCTCCTGGTTCTCCCCTAACAGTAGCAGCTGTGCACGGCAGTACTGGCAGACAGTGGGTGTAAAGTAATTGAGGTGATGGTTCCTTATTGTGGCTGCTCAGCCGTGGTGAAGGATGTCACCTTGTTGTCATCTCCTGACACAGCAAAGATTAAAATAGGGAGTTATCTCATGGTCGTCTGTGTTAGTTTCTGTTAACAGAAATCTGCTTATCTATTGGCAGAGGACAGGAAGGAATCGGATGTGCTCTATTTGCCTGTAAAGTTGAGCAGCAAAAGAAAGGGAATTTTGCCTTTCTTCTGCTCTGTAAAAGAGGAGTTTAAAATATTTATAGCCTCTTCATAAATCAGAAGTCTTCAGATTTTCTGGCTAATGCACTGCCAAACGAAGCCTTGGAATGAAGTCATCCAGCTGTTAATTCCACTTTGCAGTGGATGGTCTTTCCAGTTGAGGAGAGGAGAACCCCTGGCTGGTTCGGTTTGGCCTGCTGGCTGTGATTTTTTCTTAAAGCAGGCAAAGATCACCCGGGTCGGCTCTCTTCTTGCTGGCTTATCAAAGTGTGATATTTCCGTTTATATTAACAAACTCTTTCTTTTATAGACCCCAGAAGAACATGAGTTGGAGACAGGAATAAAATCAAAAGAAGCTCGGAAATACATATTCAACTGTTTGGATGATATGGCGCAGGTGTGTGGAGATCCTGTAACACGCAGATAATCATGACTAATTACAGGCATTGTTGCTATTGCTAAAAATGAGGCTCCTTTGCTGGAGCAGTGCTCTTCCACATGCCGTTGAGAGCAGTGATGTAGGTTTGCCGTGGTGCCAGTTTGCATCAGAAATTTCTGTATTAAAGACTTACCAGAATGTTGGTTATGAAGCTGTTAGAAATTTTTTGGTTTTTCTCAGGCCTTAATCTGGTAGATGCAGCAAGTGTGCTCAGCCTGTTACCACTAGACGTAGTCAAGCAGTAGGAAAGCAAAGCCCCTTCAGATGCGTTTGAGATTAGGCCTCTTACTGCACTTCAGAAATGTTGACAGGAACTACAGATTGTTCTATTTTTTTTTATTCTTGTTTCCAGAGATAGAGTGAAGGAGTATCTGAGTGTTTTTAATATCATGAGGCCTTGAATCTTAAATATGTTGGTCTCAGTTTTCTATTGCTTTTGTAGCTGTTATCAATTTACGCTTGTGCAGAGAATGTAGAATCTTGCCATTTTGATTTCCTAGCCCCTTATAGCCCCACGTGAAAAATGAGAGCACGTTGCCAGGCAATGGAGAAATTAATGTGGCTGAGAGACAGAAATGCTTAATAAATTTCTGCATGATGTGAAATTACTGAATTGTTAGGGAGCAATTAAATTCATGTTTGCGTGAACTACTGTCTTTTTATTTTCAAGGTGAATATGTCTACAGACTTAGAAGGGACCGACATGTTGGCAGAGAAGGCTGACCGAAGGGAGTATATTGATTTGTTGAAGAAAATGTTGACCATTGATGCAGATAAGAGAATTACTCCACTGAAGACTTTGAACCATCCATTTGTTACGATGACACATCTACTGGATTTCCCCCACAGCAATCAGTAGGCTTCCTTAGATGACTTGTTTTGTTTCAGGAGACATAGAACAGCACTTTTCTGCTTTCTGTCAGTGCTGTTTTCTGCAGTTTCTGGCGGATCTGAAAACAGCAATGGCATGTGTAAGGAATGGAAGATTCATAAGCTTCCTGCTTGTGTTTTAGGACATTCTTTGTTCGTTAGAAAAAAATAACCTGAACCTAAAGGCAGGTGCATAAAGTAGGGAATATGCCATGTCTCGGTTGTACTGTTTTTTATATATCTGATCTTTTCTCCTGTCATTCTGTTTCAGTGTGAAATCTTGCTTTCAGAATATGGAGATCTGCAAGCGAAGAGTTAATATGTATGATACAGTGAATCAGATTAAGAGCCCATTCACCACTCACGTTGCTCCTAATACAAGCACAAACCTGACAATGAGCTTTAACAACCAGCTCAATACAGTGCACAATCAGGTATAGCATCTTGTAGCTGTTTTATACTAATGGAAGAAATGGCGTAGTCTTAATCGTGGGCTTTCAGGCCAGGTCCTGTTCTGCAAAATACTGCATTTAAATTGCTCTCCAGAATTTGTAGTCTTGTCTTGAAATTTAGTTTCCCAAAACTCAGGCCAGGTTGGTCTCTTACTTCACCTGGTCACATTTGCCTGTCAGTTCAGCAACGTAAGTAAAGTTGGTGCAGTTCATGTTTTTTCTTCTGTGTGTTTTACACTTTTTACCTGAAACCTTTTCCCGGTGCCTGCTTCACAGTATAGCAATAGCTCCTGTTGTTTGGTTAATAACGAGTGGTAAATCTGAGTTACTTTTGTTTTTCGTAGGCCAGTGTATTGGCTTCCAATTTTACCGCTGCTGCTACTCTTTTCCCTGCAAACT
>NW_010388503.1:7724-13570 GCF_000710305.1 Buceros rhinoceros silvestris | reverse complement strand
CCCTGGCAAACTCGGACGTCTCACTGCTGAACTACCAGTCTGCTCTGTACCCATCGTCTGCAGCACCAGTTGCAGGAGTGGCACAGCAGAGCGTTTCGTTGCAACCTGGAACCACCCAGATCTGCACCCAGACTGACCCATTCCAGCAAACGTTCATTGTTTGTCCCCCAGCTTTTCAAAGTGAGTGGAAAATCCCTTTGTATGATACTGTGGTTTCAGTGGGGGAGAAGCGAGAAGGGGTAACTTGCATGAAATTGAGGAAGTAGGGCAGAGCACTCTGTGCGTGTCACGCAGTGCCTTTGCATCAGATGTAAGTGCAGAATCAGGTCAGACGTGTGCAGACAATTTGGTTCTCCTCCAGGTCATGCTTCAACAGGTGACGGTGTCCTGCCCACCAAGGCTGCAGCCTTCACTGGGTTGCTCAACCAGTTTTTCCCCCCAAACGGAACACAGCAGCATTCCACAGAAACCACTGAACGAGGAGCCAGGTCGATCTGAGAATGAGAGAGTGTCGTGCTGTGTTGTCAGGAGTGGTGTCTGGTCTCTGAGTCTTGGAGCACCAGGACTGATGCAGCTGTGTGTTTGCTAGCAAAAACGGTCACAGATTGCACATAAGCGAGGTTAGCGCAGGCGTAGTTCTTCATCCTGGAAGTTCTTCATCCTGGAAGTTCTCTGTGCTTATTTCGGGATTGTAGCAGTATGGAGAGTGATATATGAACTGGTAGGGTAGGGTTTGGACTTCGACCTTAGTCTCAAGCAATACAGAACTAGATCTCTGTTATCTGTGTTTCTGAAAACAAGACTATGAACTTCAGCAGATCCAGGCCTTTGAGGAGTGCTTGTCTGTCATTGCCCTGTGGCACACTGGGACTGCAGAAGCACTTACTTCAGCGGGTGTTTTAGTATGCTTTTGTCAAAGGGAATGGCTTTTTGTTCTCATCCCGCCTTGTGTTCTGCCCTTACCTGGTAGAATTGGACTTTGGAAAGAAACTGGGGGGGAAAAAAAACAAACAAACAAAAAAACCAGCTCTAGCAGCATTGTATTCTTGTCCTCCACAGCCGGACTTCAGGCAACCACAAAGCATTCTGGCTTCCCAGTAAGGATGGAGAATGCTGTCCCAATTGTACCACAGGCACCTGCAGCACAGCCACTGCAGATCCAGTCCGGAGTTCTCACACAGGTAAAAAAAGCCACACAGTTAACTGCAATTCCTGGCACCGTCCAGGAGACCTGCCTGCCCCTCCGGTGCTGGGTGAACACAGGGCATTCCCAGAACTCTCTGGAAGGTTAAGTGCAGATCACGACTAAGGCATTGTTTTCTTGTTCTGTTTTTCTGGAATATTTGAAATGTAAACTATTTTATGTCATTTGCCTCCCTGGTTTTAGGAGTTTGATTTAGTAATGGGAATAAGAACATAGTTTTCAGCTGCTCAAAACAGTCTGTATTTTTTCACTGGCGTACGCCACCTTATAGGTAGGGGTGTATATTTTTGCTTGCACTTTAAAAAACGTGGCGGGCAAATTTTAGAATAAAACATTTGTGTAAGAAGTGAGATGCTGAGGGACATGGATTAGGGACCCTGGCAGTGCAGGGTGAAAGGTTGGACTCAACGATCTTACAGGTCTCTTCCAACCAGATGATTCTGTGATTCTGTGCCAGGAAATAGAAGCAGCAGCACAGATTACTAATGTTAAAATTTCATCTTTAAATCAACAAAATTATTTCTGACTCCTTCTCAATTAGTTCCATGGTTAGTGTGAATTGATGTGTAGCGATGACACACCTATTTCTGTGGTTTACTGTTTAAACAATGTGTGACTGCAAAATTCACAAATAGTCCTAAAAATGGTATTTTAAACATTAGTAATGTAGTAAATAAAAAACCAATTTTTATTTCCAAAAAGTAATGCTTTAATGTACAGTGAGTGCCCAGTGATTCACAGGTTTTATTCACTGAAAAATTAAAATTGCCTTTGTAATTAAGTGCACTTTCATTTATTTGCATTGTTTCAGTTTCTGCTGACGTGAACACATACTGTATTAGTTTTACTTCCCAAGCAGTGTATTGTACTTACTGAACTCCTTGTAGAGGAGTAATTTTTAGAATGCTCAGTCCAAGGAATTTGGTGGTATTCTGTGATCTCTGGTTTGTTTAGCATGATTATACAGGTAACAGTATCCAGAAAGCAGAATACACTTGCAGGAGGCCACCTGAATCCAAACCCTGCTTTCCCTGAGAGCGCATTAAGAATCTAGTTTTAATTAGACTTTTGATGGACTAATATCTGTAGTGAAACTACCAAGACACACAACTTTGCTTTTTGATGATACAAAAGACCTACCGTGCCCTCTACAAAATCCCTTAGTGTATCCGTTCCCAAGAGTGCTGTGTGTGAGTCTGGAGGTCCGACAACAAACGCTGTGTCCTGCCGGGGTGCAGCCGTGTTACGGTCAGTGCAGTGTGGGGGCTGTAACTTGCTCTCTGGGACCCAGTAAAGTGTTGATAGCAGAACACTATCTCGTTTTTACTTTTTAACTGTGTCATCACAGAGAACCTTTTCCAAATTCCCTGTTCCTTGTGTTCCCCTCAGGGATGTATAATTGCTTAGAGGAGCATGCCCGGAGGGTCTGGGTGTTGGTTTCACTGCATCCATTACAATTCTGGAGTCTGCTCAAGCACCATAGAATGCCAGTGAGGTGAAACCTTTTCTGGCCCTATTGCTGAACCCACTTATCCTGCCTCAGTACGTGTGTTTCACTCACTGCCTGATCTACATTTCAGGGAAGCTGTACACCACTAATGGTAGCAACTCTTCATCCTCAAGTAGCCACCATCACGCCGCAGTATGCGGTCCCCTTTACTCTGAACTGCGCAGCCGGCCGGCCAGCGCTAGTAGAACAGACGGCTGCAGTACTGGTAATTGCCTCCCTTGATTGTGTTCACTAACTGAGTTTTTGTTTTAACTTAGACTTGCAGAGGGCATGGAAGCATGTGCCATCTTGTGGCTGTGTTCTTGCTACATCTTAATGTCTTGTTGTTTTCCTCCCCAACATTGCTGAAGCACTGTCTGACTCTGACGTTTAGTGTGGCTCTGTAAAGAATCCAGATCCATTGACTGTTACTTTTTACTAGCCTAGTATGACAAAGCTCTTCTAAGCTATTCTGTAGAAGAGTTACGATTGTCCTCGTTCTTCGCTTACTGTCCTATCTTTGCCTTTTGATTGCTGAGTACAGAGGGATCAGTCTTGAGTTTGACTCTGCTACAGGTACCTGGATGGCCAGAATTTGAACTACTTGGCAAGTTAGATACATACTTTGTTTTCAACTCCTGTAAAGCCGCTTTGCATGTAGACATGTTTCAGGTTGTTAAGCACAGGCTAAAATCTCTAATGATAACGAGTTCTTTAATGTATTGCTTTAGCAGTCGATTTCTCTTAACCTCTGCTGAACGTTGACAACAGTTTTCTGGCCTTTTGTTATTTATAGCCAATCGCAGGTAGCTTCCTTCATCCAGATAAAGATACTGTTCTTCACAGATACTTTCAGTTCATGTGCATTTCTTGGTTGAAATTAAAGGTGAGCTCTAGTATCCAAAACGGCAGTAGGTGTCCAGTGTAGGTATCTGGTATCCAAACCGGCTCTTAGGCTGTTTGGAACAATCTTTAAAAAGAAGGGGGGAAGGGAATAAACACACCTTTAAGAAGCATTTGTTTTCAAAATTGCCCTCTTCTGTATTCATTTAGCACCTGCATGAGACCAACTTTGCAAGTGCCACAAAGAAGTCATTGTAAAACTCCAGAATCAGATCAGTGAAGCTTATGAAAACATTGTAGTGCACTTAAGTGCTGGTATCCTCACGTGTCTTTCAAAGCACATTCCATTATGTGAACCATGGTGTTTCTTGTGGCTTCAAAGTGGTAGTTTGAGTGTCATTTTCTTCCAAGAGGGAGACCTCTGCTGAAGTGGAATTTGCTCGAGTCATACCTGTACTGAAATTAAACCCCGTCATTTGGGGAGCTCCAAAGCAAGTTGACTGCTCACTGTTCCTGAGGATGGGAAGATGGGAGAGTGGGATTCTCCTGGGTCACGGCTCTGAGCTGAACAGACCCAGGGATGGATCTCCTTTCCTCCTCCTGAATTCTCACTGCAGAAAGGCTGCAGTCTAGGCTCTGATAATGGCAAGGGGGGACTGTAGCAGAGCTCGGGATGCAAGAGAGTGAGTTTTGATGTTTTCCAAAGTGTATTTGGGCTTTTGATTCAACAGGCAAATTCTGTTCTGCATCTGTGCAGTGGACTTGATGTTCAACTGCCCTGTACAGCAGTGGAAATCAGAGCCAGCTCCCACCAGACTATGAGCCTGGATTATGAGTTTCTCTGGAGGATTTACTAGTTCTGTGTGGATTCTGGGAGCCTTTGGCGTGAATTTGCTCACCTTTAGTGCTTCCGACACTTCTCCCTCGCTGCTTCCCCTGAGTTTGCATTAGCTGTTTGCTAAGCTTTGCGTATTTTTGTCCTTCCTCTGTCAAAACAGTTCGTCGCTTGGAAGGCCCGATTTCTGCCTCTCATTGGGAATTTATATCTTGCTGTATTAAACTCTCTGCTTTGTCTTGTGCAGGTGTTGGCTTTTGGAAAGACGCATGGTGTGACTTTTAACATATTTCTCTTTTTTGGTTTGTTGGTTTTTTTAATATTATTATTCCGCTTATGTTGGCAGAGGTTTTAGCAGCTCTCTGCTTTGAAGGCTTCTTGTTTGGAACCGGTATTTGTAATAAGTGGATCTGTTACTTGCAGAAATATTTTATTTATAACAGTAGGTGTTTATGGTTTTGCAGTTTAAACTGCAAGACATAGAGACGTATATTTTCAAAATCGTAGAAATATTGTACTGCCAAATTTATTTTGGTTTTTGTTTGGTTCTGCCCACCCCCACCCACCCCACCCCCCCAAAAAAAAAACCAAACAACACCTTGGATTTTGTCAATTTGGGCAGGAACATTAATGATGAATTGAAAATATCTTCACGTATCTCCCTTGTAAGAAAGGGTTTCTCTCAATCTGGCTTTTCTTAAATAAGCTAGTTGAGGTGGAGTGAATTTCCATGGTAATAACACTGTCTCAGCTCTCTCAGCGTGAGCCCTGCGAGGCAGAAAAATGGAAAGGACCAAATTGGCTTCCGATTTTGGAATCCTTCAGCAGAGCAGTGTGCATAAACTTACATGCAGAAACAGTGCTGAACGCTCGTGCTGCAGCTGGCAGTACAATGTCTGGCTGCGTTCTGCAGCGCAACATTAACACTCTTCTCCCCAGGTGACACCTGCGATACTAAAGGTTAGCAGAGGGCCAGGGGAAGCTCGTTTCTCTGGGTGTCTTGTTCTCTTGCTGTACCAAGACCTTTCCATGCACAATGATGTACCGTTATCTCTGCAAGCTAACAATCTACACAGTGCATTGATTGCTTGGAAGAAATCTCTCTCCACCCATAGGAACTGACGTCTAGTGAAGCTGTGTGTCTGTCTGTTGTTTTGCAGCAGGCCTGGCCTGGGGGAACCCAGCAGATACTGCTTCCTTCCACCTGGCAGCAGCTCCCGGGGGTTGCTCTGCACAACTCTGTCCAGCCAGCGGCAGTGATTCCGGAGGCGATTGGCGGCAGCCAGCAACTGGCTGACTGGAGGTAGGGATTGCTCAGAGTCCAGCTCTGTGCTGAACGGAGATAGGTGCCATCGCGGCACTGCCTGCAGCGCATGCGATTTCTCCCTTCCCTTCAGAGCCATGCAGGGGCTTGGTGCAGCCTGTGGTTCTTGCAGTGTAGTCATGGGATTTGGGTGCTCTTTTCCCGCTGCAGG
>NW_010388503.1:5011-7623 GCF_000710305.1 Buceros rhinoceros silvestris | reverse complement strand
CATGGAAATCAGTACAGCACTCTCATGCAGCAGCCATCGCTACTGACCAACCATGTGACGTTAGCGACGGCACAGCCTCTGAACGTTGGAGTTGCTCACGTCGTCAGACAGCAGCAAAGCAGCAATGTTCCAGCAAAGAAGAACAAGCAGCCAGCGCCAAGCGCAGCCAAGTAAGGCTTCCTTTCCCAGTCCTGTGCTTGTGGAGGTTGCCTTTTTGGTGTGAAAAACCGGTCTTCTGATCACAGAGGCGTTGTCTGCTTGAATTCCAGTGTGCCACAGTTCCTTTTAAAAATACCTTAGAATAAGCCTCTGTACTGTAGTCACTGATATGTAAGTAAAATTAATTTCAATCAGACTGCGAGGACCATGGCTGACCAAGTACTTTACTGTACTGGTCAGAGGGGGGTTTACACGTACGGGGCATGTTGGTGCTGTAGCAGTACAAGTGACAGAACTGACCTCTGCCAAACAAGGGGCAGCAGGTTTCTGGCAGTGGTCAGGCGAATCAGTCCAGTTCAGAGCATCACTACCTGCCTTCTGGGGTGTGTTCTATGGCACTCCCTTGTATGAGTGTCTGCTCTGAGCTTCTCTTTGTGTATTTGAGACGTTTCTTGCTGTATGTGTGCTCCAGCCTGCTGCTCCAGCACTGTTCTTAAACCTGGTGCTGGTTTGTCCCACCCTGCTGACGCAGAGCTGAATGCTGCTTTGGTTTTCCTTCAGGCCCAGCTCAACTCTGGAGACCGTGCCCTCCCAGGTGTACTCGCTCATTGGGAGCAGTCCTCTGCGCTCCACCTCCTCTTCTTCCAACGTGCTTGTCCCCGTGCAGGAGCAGCACCAGCCCATTGTGATCCCAGACACTCCAAGCCCACCTGTCAGTGTCATCACCATTCGCAGCGACACTGATGAGGAAGAGGACAGCAAATACAAACCTGCCAGGTAGGAAGTTCATTTAGGCAGCCAGCACTGACTTGCCCTGAGCTCAGCCCAAGTATCAAGGAGAGCTCCACATGCAAAGCCCCAGCTCAGCTAGGAAGCACTGCACGAGACAGAAAATTCTGCATCATGTCTGCTGTCTGTTTATGTCTCTAGTTAATCAGAATCTCATCTGACAGGGAGGAAGAGTATGAGGTCCCAGATGGAGACCTGTGTCTTGTGGGGAAAGCCAGGATGTTTCCCATTTGTGTTTTTGTTTTTTTTCCCCTGCAGTTTGGGTATGAAGCAGAGATCCAATGTCATCAGCTATGTTACTGTTAACGACTCCCCTGATTCCGACTCTTCCCTGAACAGCCCCTATGCCACAGACCCACTGTCCTCTCTCAGGAGTACAGGCGGTGCCCTGGAGCTGCCGAGCAGAGGAGCGGCCGACAGCTCCAGCTCTCGGACTATTATTGTGCCGCCATTGAAGACACAGCTCAATGACTGCGTCGTAGCTACCCAAGCTTCAGGTGGGTATGTGCTCATAGCTTGCTGTGCTTAGCAGTTTTTGCCAAGGCTTAGATGCCACCTGATCCCTGACAACCTTGTCCTCACAGTTTTGCACTATCTGCATTGGGTCTTCAGCAGCTTTGGTTTTCCAGCTGCGGTTCTGAGAGCACAAGCCTTGGTCTGTTACCAGTTTCACTGATAGCTTTACCTTCCCTGTTTGGCTGCATTTAGAAAGATCTGTAAGAATTCCCGAGAATTCTCGTACAGTCAGAGTCTACATTGTAACTGAAGAAAAGGCTCTCTTACCGAAATAGTCCCTGTGCATTCTTTGAATACCTAAGCTGGTTATTGCAGTGCATGGCGTGTGAGAGGGAAGAACGTGCTAAGCTTTTAAAATCTTTCAGGCATCCTGAGCAGCACCAGTAAGACCAAGCCAGTGGCCTCTGTGAGCGGGCAGTCATCAGGATGCTGTATAACACCTACTGGGTACCGCTCGCATCGCGTGGTGACGAATGGTGTGCAGCCTCTCAACCTCAGCCAGGTAAGTGCTGTGTGTTTGCTAACCTCTGAACATGGAGCTTCAGAAATACCACAGTGTCTGGCAGGGAGAATGGCTTGAGTGCAAGAGGACTGATAGCAGTGACCTCAGTGATCCTTTGAAGGTGACTCTGCTGTGACTGGGCAGGGTAGGGTAAACTCTGAAGGGAGCACAGGTGAAGTTTCTCGAGGGAGAGGATTTGTTCTGTACTAGAGGGCAGGAAAAGGAAGCCTGGTTATGTCCATATTCTTTCTTTGTGCTCCTATTCACACTTGCCTTGCAGTGCGTTGTTCTTGCCATTGAGTGGGAGAGAGGCACCAGGATCCAGCTATGAGGAGGCTCTTTTGTTCTTTACCTTCCTAGGTCTCGCAAAGGCCCAACCAGGACATTAAAGCTGGACTTTGTCTCAAACTAACAATTAGCACCTGCCTCTCCTTGAGTCTTTTAGAGATTGGCTTCACTTCAGTGTGTGTCACTACTCTTGATCTTTGAGTCAAGTTGCAGGAGCCTTTCAGAATAGAGGAAGTGTTACATCTCCAGTTTGTTTCTGGCATGGGGACAAGACAGGGTTTGTGGCACTAAAATGGCGCGGTCCCACTGCTGCTCTCTCTGAGGTGCAGATGAATAGATGTGTGCCGAGCCACTCTTA
>NW_010388503.1:4532-4969 GCF_000710305.1 Buceros rhinoceros silvestris | reverse complement strand
CCCCTCCGGGGGTGAAGAGAAAGAGTGGGGTCCGGAGCCACTCTTAGGACCTGCCCGCACTTTTCTGCCTCAGTTCTGTGTACCCCAGGTGTGGCAGGTTGATCCCATTGCAGAGGAAATCCTCACCTTTGACTTGGTGGGACTGCACTGCTCTTCTCAAACTGTGTGTTCACAGAGCTGGGGGGAGGAGCTGCAGACATGTCAGTCCTGTGGCTGGAATGGAGGTGCCGATCGGGAGGCTCTAGCTAACCTTTCGTTACTCACCTCCTGCCCACTGCGCTTTCCCTGGGGACAGCCACTAACCTTGTTTACTTCTTCTCCCAGCAGAACCAGCAAACAACAGTGCTGGCCTCACAGGAGAGAAGTGGAAATGCTGTCCCACGTAGGCAGCAAGCTTATGTGGCCCCCCTCACATCAACTATTTCTCAGGCTCCCTA
>NW_010388503.1:0-4422 GCF_000710305.1 Buceros rhinoceros silvestris | reverse complement strand
TTCAGCACAGCAGCCCAGTGCATCCCCACCTGGCAGCAGCAACGGCGAGCGCACACCTCTCCAGCCAGCCGCACATGTACACTTACGCTCCAACCACCGCGGCCACGCTGGGCTCCACCACTTCCATCGCCCACCTCTTCTCCCCTCAGGGCTCTTCGCGGCACACCACCTACGCTGCCCACCCCAGCACTCTTGTCCACCAAGTCCCCGTGAGCGTGGGGCCGAGTCTGCTGACTTCTGCAAATGTCCCGCCTGCCCAGTACCAACACCAGTTTGCTCCCCAGTCCTATATTGGTGCTTCCAGAGGATCTGCTATTTACACTGGATATCCGCTGAGCCCTACAAAGATCAACCAGTACTCGTACTTGTAGTTCCCAGTAAAGCACTGTCCTGCAATAGGCCTGCAAGCTTGGAGGAGGATTTCAGGTGGACCGTTACCTGGTAATGACTGCCTGGGTTTCGTTTCTCCCTGACCTCTTTGTATGTTGTTCAAAAACGTCTCTAGTGAGTTCAGTCACTAAATGAGCAGCATGCTTTGTTACCAGTAAGAGGGTCACTAATTAAGTTTTTTTTAATTTTACTTACTTTTTATAAATGCTTTTAAAAAGTTCATGGTCATGTTTATTTAAAATTGTTCTGTTGTGCTAATCAAAAGGGGAAAGAAAATCAGTGTCTTGGAAGACAGATCCTGATGACTTTTTTAACTTAAACGAAAAGACTAGCAGATTATATTTTAGCAGCTTGCACAAATCTGTGTTGCCACTAAAAATGTTATGCACGTTTATCTCATTATGTTTCTGGAGCAGTTTTAAAATCAAGTTTAATATTTTAACATGTTCTCTAATTCACTTTGTCTCTAACAAATTGCTGGTTCTGCAAAAGCCATTACTCTCCGTATATGTTGCTGTCAATGTTTTTTTTCAGTTCTCCACTTTTTCAAGTGCTGGTAGGGGCAGCAGCCTCGTACCAGCAACGTGCTATATTCAGGAGTCTCTGTAAAGCCTGAAATCTGTTTTGTGTTCTGGACAATTCCATGTCTCCATTACAGGCGAATTTTCACTGCATTCAGTGCAGAACTGTAAGTTTTTCCAACTGTATTCAAGATCTCACTGTATGACAGAACTCAGCAGCTTTGTCAGGACGCTGTAGCCTTCAGCTGAGAACAAATAGTGCAGCGCTGCTCTCGCGTTTGGTTTCTGCAGCTCGTGAGACGCTGGCCCTAGAACGGAGCTGGATTCCTTCACAGAAGCACAGGGCTTTTCTTTCTTCTGTTTTCCCTAGTATTTTTCCTCACATGATTCGTTTAGGAGGGAGTCGAATTTGAAATACAATGAAACATCACTGTATTGATGTGTACAGCTTTTTATACTCCTGTGAGCGTATCCTCCTGGATATGTCAGCAGCTACTTTAAAGCGCTCTTAATAAGACTTGTATACAGTTACGTGCATGTAGGAATTGGGGGGGAGGGGGGTGAAGAAAAAAGGAAAAAAATCCAGATTTTAAAGTTTATTACTGAATTTAAAACTATTTTAGAAGTTTTGTATTGGTGGTGTTTTAATATTTTACATAAAATGAAATATGTACATATTGACTAGAAAAATATAACAAGCGAAACTTCCTGCTAACCCCAAATGTTCTGTCTTTGTAATCAAAATGTGTAGTGATTATACTTGAACTCTGTACTTCGTGTTTGTCTGATTCTTAAACGTTCCTGGGGATGCAGTTGATGTATCCTTTGTATTTAAACCAAAATGAGTTGATTCGTGTTGGAATGTATGTGATATAATGCAATGGTTAGAGCTCATCACTGTAGCACTGGGCGAGGAGTAGAGCTTCGTGAGAGGAAAGGATACCTTCTGATTTGTTTTGCACAGGTATGTGTGATGAAGAGTCGTTTGGTGTGTCCCCTTATTGTAGTGCCTTAAATGATGACGTAGTGTGACTAGAGTTTACAGTGAGCTTGCCTTACGAGGGACCAGCAAGCCCCCGTCGAACTGAAGCAATTCACTAAGCTTATCACCGCCAGGACAGCAGTTTGTCACGTAGGTGCGTTGTTCTCAGTTTTAACGCTATCATAAAAAGCTACATTTTTGTTTGGAGTGAAGCGATGTTTCCTTAAAGCTTTTCCTTGAAATGGCACATGTACTGTTAGATGTCTGTCAGTGCATTCGGATAAGGTAGTGCTGGGAATGCATCGGAATGTTTAGTCTAATACTGCAGAAGTGATTAAATATGTGCAATCACTTTTTATTAGGTTTGTGTGGCGTTACCTTCCCCCACGTTGATAGCAGACACTTGTTGTAAAATATTGCTAGCTTGGTGATAGAGTATTTATACCAAAGAGAGCCTGCTGTAAAGCACATAATACCATTAAAAGTTCCATAATGCTACTGCTGATGTGGAGTTGTTGGGAAGGTGTCCGCTGTAGCCCTAGTTAGTGTTCAGAGGAAATACTTGTTTTGGATAATCAGTGCAGTTTTTAAACTAAGCTGTTTTCTTGGGTCTCTTGTACTAGGAATTATTTCTCATCTCCCGTACATAGATTAAGCAGCTTGTCCAAATGGACGATGAACTGGCCTGAGCAATAAGAGGTTCTGGTGACCTTGGATCCCAGTTTATGTTCCGTCCCGGTGGAAAAGGGGCCAGTTCTCTGACTGGTATGTGACAAGTGCAAAAGCCCTTTCTGAAATTCCACATTACTGATAGGAGAAGGTCTGGACTGACCTGGAGTTGATGAGCTGTTAAAGGTTTGGCGTCTCTTTGGACAGAGGGATCAGGGACTTTGGAGCTGGACGGCAGCGTTAGCGACGTCGTTCCGTGTGTTTCTGGATGGAGCGCTTCCGCAGGCGTGCGGGTGCTCCGCCGCTCCACTGGTGTAAGCGATGCTGTTCGTTGCTGTAGGCGCTTTCTTTTTTCCGTTTTGCATTGCTGTGTTCAGGACTTGTCTTGAGATGCCTCTTGGGTATGGAGTTGTGCCTTTCCAGTGAAGGCAAAACAGGCTGCAATTCCTGTGCTTCAGGAAAACGTTAATCCCTGTTTCGTGAATAGACAAATGTTTCCATGAAGTCCTAACAGGAGAAAAAGACCTCTAGCAAAATCTACTCATGATTTTCAGAACTTACCCGCTTCCCCCAAAAAAGCAGATTAAAATGACCATCTATCTGAGGAGTCCTTAGTGCATAATGAAACCCAGTCAGATGTGTTGATGAAGCACAGTGTCCTCTCTTCCACTGCCCACATTTCCAGAAGCGCTGAAACAAGGCGGACGAGGTGGAGGTGGCAGGTGAAATGAGACCTGCTCCCTTTAATAAGAGCTGTGGATCACCCTGCAGTTCCTCTGGGATGCAGAGCATGAGCCAACCAAACAAAACCTCGCCCCAGCAGGGCCCGAGTTTCATCTTGGCACTGGCTACACCAGTGTGACGGGGCCCAGTCTGGCCCCAGTACGTAAGTCTCTCATAGTCTGCTCTAAGGAGATCCATCCCTCCTCCCCACCGTACCCAGCCTTCAGTTAGGTCCGAGGATTGACTCTCCTCACAGTCAGAGCCGCTTACACCTATTTTGTAAAGAAAAGTGCTAGCTCTGTGTAGAAATTGAGTCTTTTTTTTTTTAAGCTAGTTTGGGATTTGCCTTCGGAATAAGGTTACTGTGGTCCCATCTAGACTTGTCCGTGTGATTCCTGAGCTGTTGAAGCAGTTGATCCTGTTCCCTGACCTGTGTTCGCAGCTGTGACAGCCACCGCAGAGGCAACTTCTGAGGCTTTTCTGCTTCGCTCCTAGCTGCTGGGACGCAGAAATTTACCTCTGACTCAGCAATTTCTTTTAGTACATGAAACTAAATTGCTTCTAAATGACAGGATTGGCACAGCCCTGCTTTCTTTTTTATTTAAACTTCTGAATGGTGCCGCATGTCCACATGGTTGTTTGTTGCTAAACTTTATATAATGTGTGATTTCAGATTCAGCTTGAACTATATCTATCTCACTACATGTAGCAGTACATTATATGTAATGTTAGTATTTCTGCTTGAATCCTTGATATTGCAATGGAATTCCCTCTTTATTAAATGTATTTGATATGCTAGTTACTGTGTAAAATCTAACTTTCTTTTATGGTTGTGCTCTTCCTTTTTACAAGCCGCTAGATACAGGTAGTTTCTGACAATTACTGATCTATGTTTGTATTGCTGATGTACTTAGGGGGTATGTAAAAATCATTTTAACAAAAGAAATAGATATTTAAAAATTTAATACTAACTATATGGGAAAAGGGTCCATTGTGAAAACATAGTTTATCTTTGGATTCAATGTTTGTCTTTGGTTTTACAAAGTAGCTTGTATTTTAAGTATTTTCTACATAATATGGTAAAAATGTAGAACAATTGCAATGCATCAATAAAAAGGGTTAATTTTCTGTACTCTA
>NW_010388502.1:19505-25803 GCF_000710305.1 Buceros rhinoceros silvestris | reverse complement strand
CGGCAGCCCCATCCATCCTCCGGGGCTGGCTCTCCCCCGGGAGCTCGTTGGCTCCTGGGATGCTGCTCCCGCCGAGGTGCGAGGCTGAGGCTTCATGCTGCGTGCAGGAAAACGCTCCAAAACGCTGGTGCAGCAGCAGCCCCGGGGCCCTGGCTCAGCCCGCGGAGAGTTCAGCAACACCTTCCGAAGGAGCACCGGTGAGCCTGGCCGCAGGAGCAGAGGAAGGAGCCAGCGCTCCGGCCATGAGAGCCTCCTGCACAGTAACCCCCTGCTCACCGTAACCCCAAATTCCTCCTCTCCCAGTGAAGAGAGAGAGAACGTAAGAAAGGAGAGGCCTGGTGGCACCAGAGGACAGGTGGGAGAGTGGATCAAAATGTGCCTGTGTGGTGGGAATGTGCTTCAAATCTTCTGAAGCCTGTGCTGCTTCTCATGCCCAGGCCAGGTCCCTGCAGCAGGACCAGGCTGAGCATGCAACACCTCCAGATGTGCTCTTGGAAAGTCACCACTGCTCATCCTGGGCAATAGCACCGCTCTCCTGAGGCCAGGGCAATGGCAGCAGTGGCTTTGAGTCACCACCCTGAAGACATGGGCTATCCCTCCACCAGAGCACCCTACCCACTCACTTTCTGCACTGTAAAAACTGACCCTTGGGGTTTTTTGTCGGGGCTGAGTCACCACGATGGGACAACCCCACCCATGAAGTCCCGAGTAGTGCACCCTGTCCTCGTGCCCTTGTGTGGGGTTGGGGAGGGATGCCAGGCTGCCTTGTGCAACCCCAAGAGTCAGGGGGAAGCTGGTGTCTGTGTAAGCTCATGAAACACTGCTTCTCCCCACGGGAACACGTGCTCCCTCCTGCAATAGGGCTTCCACGAGCAGGCCCTGGAGGGTGCAGCACCTCCACCCACCTCCTGCAGGCTGCAGGAGGGCTGCGGCCAGGTGGCTGGGGCAAGGAGCTGGGGGGGAAGCACAGCTGCTGCATCCAGCATGGGTTTTTGGTTATTCTGGGCCCACTAAGTAATGGCAGCCCTGTCACTTCCCTAAGTCAGCAAGAGCCACCACGGTGCTGCCCCAGTGCCTGCACAGCCTGGGCACAGGCTTGGTGCTTTGGTGCAGGAGGGCAGCCGGAGTGCCCTGGAGCAGCATGCTGCATCCCGACGCGTGTGCACTAGAGGAAGGGGGAAAGGGACCCGCTTTGAGCGGTCTTGCTCAATCCTTCCATCCCCCCCTGCTCATGGATGTGTCCTTCCCAGGTGACAGCTTCTGCCGTGTGGGGAGAGAGCTGCAGCAGAAGGAAAGCAGTTTGACCTGGCCATGAGGAAACACTTTCCGGTGAATCCCGCCCCCAAGCCCGTAACAGTGGCATTAGCATTCCTGGAAGGGGAAATGTATGTTGCAGATGCAGCAACAGATGCTCTGGGAGCAACCCCTGGGCGCAGCCTCCATCCTGGGCCAGGAGCCACCGGCAGAAGTGGATGCAGGGAGACAGCAAACTGAGCACAGAAACTTTGGAAGGCTGCAGGGAAGCATCTAGGGCCAGGGAGGGAGCCTGGGTGGCACCCACAGTGTGGCGCAGAGAGGTGGGAGCAGAGCAGGGCACTGCCGGCACAAGGGCTGCATCCTGCCAGGGTGGGGAGGACCTGCTGGGGAGGGCAAGCAGCACACAGCCTATGTTGAGCCTCCTCCTCTTGCCAGATGGTTAAAGCAGCTTGGGCTTTTCTTTCCTCACAGTCACCACTAGTTCTGAAGCACTCCCAGGTCTCGCCTCCAGCCTGGCTTCACCCCCAGGCAGCTGAAGCAGTTTGCCAGGGGTAAGGGACCTATGTGACCCTCTGACTGTGGTGCTCAGCATGTTAAGAACAAGCCGCCATAGCAGCCTCACATCACGCTGGAGAGCGTGACCCCTAGGCACTGCAAACCAAGGCCGCTGCACTCAGGATGAAGCCACTTGCCGGGTCAGGGCCAGGTGCAGCTGTTGGAACAGCAGCATTTTTGCACAGCACAGCTCAGCCTACGCCTCTGGAGGCCAAGCCCGAAGGCTGGTGTTGGACGTCCTGTGGACGAGCATTACTGTGCTTGCCAGCATCTGGCCGTTGGTGTCAGAACCTTCCCGTTTCCCCTGCCCTGCGTCCCCAGGCTCTACCCTCATCTTGAGCTTGCAACACCCAAGCGCCTGCTGAGGTGTCACCCTTTCTGCCTGGGACAGAGGGCGAACCCACAACAGCCGGGAAAGGAAGGCAGTGGGTGAAGGGTGTTGTCCATCCTCATCCCTTCCCATGTCAGCTGAGGCTGACAGAGCCCCCAGGCCCATCACAGGCAGGAAGGATGTGCAAGACCAGCAGCCTTATAGTGTCCAGCTCAGAGATGAGCTTTGCAGAGGAAACAGGAGCACTGTCATCAACCACAAAAACCAGGATCAGCCCCAAACCACAAAGCCTGTGGGGCAGAGCCCAGAGCTAGAGAGAGTGTGTGAAGCCTGGCAGGGTGGCTGCATGGCCTGGTGAGAGCAAGGGGAAGCAGCAGCCAAGGAGATAAGGCTGAGGGGGATCTTAAGTGTAGGGATAAGGAGAACATCCACTTCTGGGATGAGCTCTACAGCTCACAAGGGGTGTGGCAGGAGCTCCCACAGGCAGCCCGTGCTTGCTGCTCAGTCACAGTGGAGGCACCCTCTGCGACCCCACCACCTGACTCTGCCTTGGTTGCTGGACACAGGGTGCCAGGGTGAGTGCGAGGCCCAACGTGGCTCTCGACAGCAGCCTCCATCCCTGCTCTGAGCAATAGGGCAGGACGGGCTGGGCCCTGCTATGACTGTATCTGCTTCCGGAGATGGTGGTGGGTGGCAGATGGTAGAGCTGGGCACCTCAGCAGTGTTTGCTGCAGGGTGGGTAGTGTGGACACTGCCTGGCTGGCGCTTGGCCGTGGGTTGAGAAAGCCAGCTCCACCCTCCCCAAGCAGGGCTACAGGCAGCGTGCATCCTCCACGGCAAACACTCTTCCCAGATTAAACAACTCATCTGGCACTGGGACAGGGAGCAGATGGCTCTATTAGGGACTGTTTGTCCTGATACAGGACAGCTCCACACTAGTTCAATAACCTCTGATAATGGGCAGAGGCACACTCCATCCCAGGAGCACAAAGGGCCATGACCGCTCCCTATAACACAAGCTGAGACAGCCTCAGAAGAGAGTCCCCTTTCCTTTCCCCTCTGCTGGATTACAAAGCACAGTGGGTTCTACATGGCACAGTCCCTGCTTGCCTCCCTCCTGCTAGGCTCTCCTTCCCCATTCCTGGGTGCTGACTTCTGCTGGCACTCCAGTACTGCCGCACGGCACTCAAGCCCTGCCTGCAGTCACTGCTCTTCCCCTGCCAGCCAAGCTGAGAACAGCCCACACGGAAGGGCCACTGTCCCGAGCCCTGGCTCTGTGAGCTGGATAAGGAGCATTGGCACCCACAGGAGGGATGAAGCTGGCCAGCTTCAGGTCCACCAGGCAGGTCCACAAGCTGCAGGGAATGTGTGCCCTCTGCTGCTACATCTCCAGTCCCCTGGAGATGAGGCCAGCAGGGATACTCTGCTAGAAGGAAATGACCAGTCCTTCCAGTCACCCAGTTTGATTAGAAACAAGGCTTCATTAGTTAGACATAGAGCAAGGGGGCTGACAGCTAACCCACAGGCGATGTATGCTCAAGGCAGCACTGCTTTAGATGGCAGACACACAGAACAGGAAGCACTGAAGTAACCAAACCTGTGACTGAGGCACCATTTTCTTCGATGAGTTGGACAGCAAAGTAAGGGTTGGTATGTGCCTGCGGAAAAGCAGTGGTAGATTCAGACCCATGGCAATGGCCAGCCTGAACAGTGAGCCCACAGCTACCGGCAGCCTGTCTCCAGAGTCCTGTGGCCACTCCAGGCCTCGGTATCCTCCCAGCTACACATACCTTGAGAAGAGCCTGCTCCAGGCAGGGAAATGCTGAGGTTCAGACCAGCCTTGCCCCATGCTAGCAGCTGAGCACTGGACCCAAGTGCATCCAGAAAAGGAGAGGGGAAAGAAGGGGAAGATCGAGTAAAGAGCACTGCTGGGGGGCTGCATGTTCAGGGTTATGACAGGCAGAAGATATCTGCAGCCGATTCAACAGGTGTCACACCTTTCTGCAAACCCTGGCTCTCCCACACAGCTCCTGTTCCTGCACAGCTCCCTGCAGTGCTGGAGCAGGGAAGTGTGTCAGGAAAGCCCTTGCGCACACTCAGCTGATGAGGCCAGCTATGTCCAGCACAAGGAGCCCCACCGCAAAGTGTTCACAGTCACAAATTAACCACAATGGGGTTAATCTGGTAAGAACCAGGACAAACAAAGCATTTCATGAAGAGGCAGGAGACAGGTTGTGGCAGCACACGTGAGTGGCCCTGTCAGTGGCCAGGGGAACCAGGAGGTGAGCACTGAGCTGAGGGCACAGACCTGCAGAGTCATGGCATGGAACAGAGGCGAGTAAAAACACGAAGAGCTTGAGAAGAGCTACGGCCAGGCACACTGCTGAAACCTTCGGCTCTGACAGTCCACACTCTGTCAGGCCCCTCAACATGCACCCAAATGCGGGCAAGGCAAAAGCAAAAGGTGCAGCTCGGCTAAGATGGAAAAAGCAAGTTGCAGGGATGGGCTTTCTCAGGGGACCAGCTTATGCAGAAGAGACATCAATGAGCTGGTCCAGGACTCCAACTGTAATTTTTGCTCTTTGTGAAAAACTCAGCTATAGAAGACGAGAACAGAACTTACAGAAGCTCCTTAAACGGCAAGATGAAGACAGAAAACCCTTACTGGTCTTCACCAGCTCAGATCTCTCAGACTCCTTCCTCTGGACAAAGTGCTAGGCGCTGGCAGTGCTTCCACTGAGCTCACTCTGCTTGCGGTCTGAGATCGCTCCAAAGGAACAGAGAGCAGCAGCCATATGCCCATTTAGGAAAAGAGGAGAAAGTGGAATGCGTTGTGACATCTGCCTCGAGACAGTATAGATCTTGTCAATCAAGTCTATAGAAGGCCAGATAAAAATATCAGCCACTGTGGGCCTTCAGCAACTCAACTGCTTCTGGAAGCGACAGGAGAAAGTCTACTCATAGGGCGATTCCAAGAAAGTGTCTGACAGCGCGCTGCAAGGTGGCCTCCAGACCACGACAAAGTACGGAAACTGAAATTCCTGCTCTCCTAAGGCCCATGGGATGGTATAGCTGGGTTTGAGCAGGGAGGAAAGCTATCTCGTCTGCCCCAGTGAGACTGGAGCAGTGGGATGCTGCGGGACCCAGTCACTGCTGTGTTCTAGATTACAGAAATTGAAGCCACAGACGACTTCGGGTGCGTGGAAAGTTTGGATGTCATAGAGACTGTTGCAAAGAGCTGCCACACTCAGAAACAGGCATCGAGTCACTGATGACAAATACATGTCTTTAAAGAAATCAAGATCATCTCAAAATAAATAGAGGTCTTGTCACTAAGGATTCAGCTGCAGGAAAACCTGTGGGTTGAACACTCATAGCAAGACAGAGGCAAGGCTCTGGGAAAAGCAGACACCAGTAAAGGTCCCTGTTTGGGGCATCCACTACCACCTGGCAGCACCTTAATGTAACAAACAGGTCCATTTCTGCTCACCCGCTCATGGAGCTTTAGCTGCACTGAAACACCACACGACAACAGGTCCACTTGCTCTTCACTGGGCAGGGTGCAAAGACCCTGTGACACGACGAGCCCAGGCCAGGCAGCCGTGGCTTCTGAGCTGCATTTACCTCTGTGCAGGAGAGGTTGAGACAAGGTAAAGCCTGGTACAGGGAAGAACCTAAGGGCTGGTACTCCCACCTCCACAGCCACAACAGCTCCTGTGAGAGGGACACCTCCAAAGGCTTGTACAGTCAGCAAGCAACTTGCTGGAGCTGGGGGCCCACAGGATGCTCACCTGAGGGCAGTTGTCACAGGAGGACAACGCAACCAGTACCTGCTGTCAAGCCTAATCCTGTTCGGGCCTTGTTTGCTGCGTGGGAGCCAGGCTGGTGGGGAAGATTAGTCTAGCAGCCCATTAGCAGCCACCCTGATCAGGAGGAGGAGAACAGCTCAAACGTGAGATGTTGCGGAACCCTCGAGGTTGCTGCAAAGGGAGTATGCAACACCTTACAAAGACACTTTGGCAGTGCAAAAGGATGAAATGAGGAAAATGGACAATTCAATAAATATAAGTTTTTATTACAATAGAAAATAGTAAAACTCATGTTAAAATAGACTTTTGCTTTTGGACTGCTCAGAAAAGCCTAAGCCTCACTTTT
>NW_010388502.1:19123-19438 GCF_000710305.1 Buceros rhinoceros silvestris | reverse complement strand
CTGTCACAAAAAAGCCTAAGCCTCACTTTGACCTGCCAGTGTCCACCAGGGTCCTGACCCCTATGCAGTGAGCAACACATTTCTGTGCTTAAGAGCCTTAGAGCTCCTCCCTCCCAGTGACGGTGAACTACAGCAGCAGACTGAACCATGCCCTACCAGGCAGGCAGGTAAGGGCTCTCTGTGAGTTTATTAGCACAACATGCCCCATCCCTTGTGCAATCAGGCTCCTGTTTGAAGCAGGCAGCTTTAGGGAAGCTATGGATAAGAGGAAGGGGGAGGAAAAGAAAAAAAAAAAAACAATAGCAGAATACTGCA
>NW_010388502.1:12000-19091 GCF_000710305.1 Buceros rhinoceros silvestris | reverse complement strand
TGAAGCAGGCAGCTTTAGGGAAGCTAGGGAAAAGAGGAAGGGGGAGGAAAAAAAAAAAAAAAAAAAATCATCAGCAGATCATGGCAGCTGTTCTGAGACAGCTAAGAAGGCAGCAAATATACCTGCCAGAAAGACCACATCGCCCAACTGCCTCTGGCCGCCTGTTTGCCTAGTACCACTGCATGTCCCACTGAACATGCTCTGGCTTGGCTCCCTTCTTCTTGCAGTGACACTCCAAACGCCCCTCCAGGAGACCAGCAGACACTGCCAAAGTAAAACCCTCCACCTCCTCCTTCCATGGCCAGCCCAGTGCAAGTGAGTGACTGTGCAGTCTGCACCATTGTGTGCTCCCCTCCACTTCACAAAAAGGGGCCGGGGCAAGAGCAGAAAGCAGAGGCCACAGGACAGCAAGGTCATACGGGAGACACTCGTGCACCACTGCCAGCACAGCAGCACTCTTGACTCCAAGTCCTGCCAGCCTGCAGCCAGCAAGCTCACTCCAGTCCCTCGTACATAACCTTCCGTAGCTCAATGGAGAACATCTCCTCCCAGGGCCCACGGATCCATTCCACCAGCTCTACCAGAAGCTCAGGACACTCTGTGCGGATGTGCCAAGTGCTCTCCACCTTCAGCACCTGGGAAGGAGGAAAGAGAGGGAGGCAGATGAGCAGGGCCTAGCCTGAAAGGCAACGGTGAGCCCTGAGCTGCTATTCCCCGGCGCAGCTGCCAGCTCCTCCCAATTCCTAAGTGATATCCTCCGCCCACTCTGCTGCCAGGCGTCCAAGTGTCCCTGCGTGACTTTTGTACAGCAGCAATGTGTGGTGCTCCCCTGCCCTGCACAGGGCCCTAGGTTAGGATGGGAGATGACAGCCCCAAGACTCTTGGCAGGAACAGGATCTGAGCACAATTCAGCCCCCAGCATCTTGTGTGCCCCATAACCACCTCCTGGTTACCTCATCATATAGCATCAGCTTGATGTCGCAAGGACAAAGGCGATAGGTTATGACATTGCTAATACTGCTGATGGGCTGCTTCTCCTTCAACTGGACGTTGCTCCTAGAAGGCGTTTCTGCGTCATGGTCTTCATCGAAGGAGGGCTGTACCTGCCACTGGTGATTCTCCTCCAGCAGAAACAGCATGCTTCGAGTGCTCAGCAGGGTCACAGGGAAAGCAGATGCCCCTAAAAGGATATGAGGGAATAGGAGAGGTTTTGCTGGGAGCCTGAGTCACCACAGAACCAGCTTTGCTTTCTACTTCTCCCCTAGGGAAATCCTTTTCAGCAGCAGTGATTTGGTGAACAGCCTTATCCAGCATCCTGACTGAAGAGGGGGAGCAGGGTAGCTAAATGAGGCTGGGCTTGATCAGCTTATCCAAGCTGTATATGAAAGACCACTGCCCAGCAAGCCTTGTCCAGCTTATGTCCCCACGTGAGGCAGGAAAAGACACTCGAGTCCTTTGACCTCTTAAACAACACTTTACTAGTCCTTAGTTAAAAGCTCCAGCTAAAAGGCTGCCTTTTTTGGCCTGAATTCATCTGGCTGCAGGTGGTCGAAACAGAGAGCGCACACATAAAGCTTAATACCAACTTGGGATGCATCGTAAGTATGGCAAGAACCAAAGTAGTTTTGATAAACTGTAGGGAGCACAAATATCATCCAGCTGATTTCAGTGGATGCAAATGAAAAGCACTAGGACTTGGGAATAAGTCAGATGCAGAGGAATAGGGAACCACTAACAGAACTGGCTCAGGTCACAAGAGGTCACAAGCTGCTACAGCAACATGCTGTTTTTGTCACATCTCTTGGGAATTAGTAGGAATAGCAGATATGGGGTGTTGAACTAGTCCTGTCTACTTGGCAGTGAGGCCTCAGCTGGAGCTGTGTCCATACTCTAAAAAAGGAAAAAACTGTAGCATAAGAAAAATGTACTTTAAGTTCTCCCTCCCACAGGTTCTTTGTTCAGCTTGAGGAGACCAATAAACATACTTCCCACAGATTCCTTCTGATCCTTGTTCTCTCATACCTCCCCGATGGCCAATGGTGAACAGGGGTGTAAGAGCCGTAACAAGATTGGTCAGAACATGGTTAACAGCTAGGTTGCTTTTTTCAGTGCTCCACAGTAAGACAACACTGGAACTGTTCCCTGAAGACTCAAATCCCAGATTTATCACCCTCAGCAAGTCCCGGAATAGCATTTGATGGGCTCTAGCAGGCTGCTCCTATCCTTCTGTCTTGGGTTCCAGGCACCTGCTTCTGTTTTCCCAGGGGACCCTTTCAGCTCTTCACACAAACAAGCTGTGTATAAGACCCCTCAAGCTTTCCCTCAGCTCAAGGCAACAATCCAGCCCTTAGAAAATCTCCTACTTCTCAGAAATCATTCTCAGTTGTCATCAAACTGTGTGTGTGCAAGACTAACTGCTCCCTAGAACCTGGACTTTCACGCAGAAAAGGGCTGAGAGGCTCACTGGATGTACAGGAAGAAGCATGCTTCTATCCTTCACATCTCAACACTAAAAAAAAAAAAGAGCCCTCGCCCATACCCTCACCCCATCTCTCTGCTGAGCCAATTGCGCACTGACTGTACACTAAACACACAAGCGTGTAAGCAGACAGCACAAGGCGTGGGACATCCAGCCACTGAGATCCCCTGTACCTTGGATCAGGTAGGCCAGCAGGTAGAAGAAACAAGTGTCATCTGCAGCTGCAGAATCTGTGGTCTTGGAGTCCAGCAGAGGCCTGGAGGAGATATAACAGCGGGCCGATCAAGGAAGAACTCTGTTTCCAGTCCATGTTTGCTGTGAGCTACCTACTGTTCACTGTCCTCTTGGAGAAGGGAGGCACTCATCTCTCCCAGACGTTGCAGAATGCCTCTCTCCTATTACTCTGCCTACCACCTTGCCAGCTAGGAACCAAATGCTTCTCACAAGGGAGGAGGCTGCCCTAAGCCTCCTCCTTTTCCTCCCTCCATTATGTTCTCCTTGAGCTCCTCTGGAAGAGCTGGAGTTGCCCTGACTGGCTCAGTCCACGACACATGCCTGTTCATCCCCCGTGCAGCAGGCACCTGAGCCAGTTGCCTTAAACCTGTAAGGTAGGCCTGGCTGCCCCATCAGCAGTGCCTCCTCTACTCCTGAGCTGCCTTGTTTTGAGCACTACGCTTTCCAGGCACTGCTGGACAAGCAGACACCCTCTTTTATCTGAAAGCCCAACCTCTCAGAGGTTGTTCTTACCATAGCCAGTGTTGCGAATTCATTTCCACGGTGGGGATTTCCTTCACCTTACTCCTGTGCTTAGCAGGCAGCTCTTGCATAAGATCTAAAGAGGGAGAAAAGGTAGATGTCTTTTAATGCAAGCCTAAGGGCAGTACATATCACCTCAGGATGGTTGTCCAGTTCACAGAGAGGCACTGGAAGTTACAGTGTGAGTAGGGTTCTCCCCCAGTTTTCTTCTGAGCTTGCAAGAAGTATATTTCCAACATATCTCCAACTATGGCTCTCTTGATTGCTCTCCAGGAGCATATCTTCCAAAAACCTTCCCCCATCCCCCCCTACAGCACTATTCTTACATGTCAGGGTCTGCAGGAACTGGTCACAGCAGCTTTGATTCCGGATCAGCAGGTTGTAGGAGGCTTTGGGGTTCTCAAACTCCATTCGCAAGCTCTGATGGCAGAGTCCCACTTCCAGATGGGAAATATCAGACAGGTAGTGAGAGTCATTCTTCTTCAGCCAGTCTGCAGGTTGTCCCCTAATCACAGAGCACAGCCCTCAGCTGCAGCAGGCTGATGGCTCTCCCACATCAGATTGCAGTAGGGGGGTTGCCAGAAGAGCCTTCACATGTCACCGCACCTCCAGGGTAAGGCTAGTGCAGGCTGGCACTACCCAACACTCACAGCCTTGCTGCAGGGTTTCAGTGGCCACCATTCTGCTCACCTGATAGCACCAGTGACTTCCAGCACATAAATCTTGAGATTAGAGGCAACCAGGATTGAGAGGAACTCTCCTTGTCGGCCAAACTTCACCATGACCACCTAGAGCACAGACAGGGTGGGTCACAGCACTGGCCTGCCCCTCGCCAGCCCACCCATGGAAAGGACGAATTCAAATACTCTTCAGCTTCCTTGACACCCTACAGTCTCTGGGATGCCATCCCTGTGCAGAACTTGCAGGGTAGCAACAAGGACAGCCAAGGAGCTGTAGGATTGGTACTGCAGGAGCTTACCTTGAGGAAGCACTGAAATTCCTCAGTGTTCTCCTCGAAAACTTCCATATCCAGGAACAGCTTCAGGCGATGATCCACAGAATGGAAGTCCCTTGTGTTCAGGATGCCATTTACAGCTGAGAAGAACAAAGGGTAGGACTGACACTCCGCCTACTGATCAGATGCTGCTCAAGCATGCAGACTGGCACCAGGGCAGCAGTATCACCCCCTCTGTGCACCTGCTTTCATCAAGTCCCTCCTCAAGACCAAAGCCAGGGCTTTCTAGGACACAGGTCTCAATGTGGGGACATGAGGAGACTCCATCACTCCAACACTAGCTTTTTCAGATATGTAAAAGCTTTGATCCAACCCATCTTTAACCTGTACTCAGCACTTTAGTCACAGGAGGTCACTGCTTTCTTGCCAGATTCAACAGGAGAACAGTTCTTTATCTCAAAGCCAGACAGACATTTCTCATTTCAGCTGGTGTCAGCTCAGGCCAACTTTTTAAACTCTGAGTTTGACTGCGGCGAGGCTAAAGGGCACTGAGGAAGACACCAATAAAACTGCTTAATAACTTAATTAAGTTTGTCATGCAATTGTACGACCAAATAATTTATACAATAGCCGTGATACTGTCTGAGAGTACACACTTCCCAGCACAGCCTGTTCTCCACCAAAACCACTACACTAATCAACTTCCTCCTCAGCAGGAGCTCTTTCATGGGTTCGGTCTTAAATTGGGACCTTGAGATTTGACCCCAAAGACTCCTTTATGTCTCACACTTTAAGTGTACAAGTCTGAACATGGCAATCTTAAATATGGGTCCTATACCAACTCCTCTTCAGAGGCACAGCAGTCTTGAAGGGCTGGGGGAGATCTCTATAGATCAAGAAGCCGATGGGTTTGCACATCGGGACTAGACTGCCGTTGCAGTAGTCACTTGGTGGGCTGGACCAGATAATCTCCATAACTCCTTTCCAGCTTCAGTTATTCTGTAAATCACAAGCTGATCCCAAGCAAAGGCAGTCTGCTACATCAGAAATTCCAAGGCCCTTCACAAACAGCATTTGTAGACCTTCTGGTAACTGCTGTCTTGCACTATAGCCCTCACACAGCCAGCACACAGCCTCTTCTTTTGGACAGGCTTTGTCATCCAAAGCTCACAGAGACCACAGAGGGAAGCGCAAGTAACTAGATCCACTAACCAGAGCCTCCTACAAACACACCAGCCTCATATTGCACTTAAGCTAGAGAAATTGTACATATTCTTCTCCACAATGCTCCAGCTGCCAGCTCGCTACTGCCACAGGAAGCCGGTGTGTCTGTAACTGAGCAGTGCAGCTCCCAGGACAAGATCCTATTACTTGGAGTCTGAGCAATCGTAGGGATTAGGAACGGACACAGCTCTGCCTGCCTTCAGGCATGAGGATCGAGCAGAGAGGGGAATGAAAAACTCTGCTCCCAAGAACCATAGTCACTGCCTCTCATGCTTGATAACCCCCTTCTCCCCATCAAGCAGTGCACCCAAGCACTGGCAAGCACCAGCGACAGAGCCCAACACCAAGCTATGCATACCCCTAAACCCTACCCAGCTCCTACACACTCACAGGGACTGAGATTCCATGTTTCCTCAGACTCGGAGCTCAAAGAGAGCTGGGAAGGAGCGGGCCCGTGAGAAGCACTGTAACGGTAGCTCCCCATCAAGCTGCCCCCATTGGTGTCTGTGTGGCTGAGGGACAAGTACTGGCTCTTCATGCCCCGTTCCTTCTTCCCACAGCCCCCGTCTGAATTGTGGGAGCTGGAATTGAGAGTGCCATCGTGCTCGCTGCTCAGCTCCGGGGTCCTAGTGCTGTTGCTGGTATCCACCTCCGAGCTGTCCTCCCCACCGATGTAGAACTTCCCACTCTCACTGGCCATGGCAGGTGCTTCCTCTGGGTCCTCCTGTTGGCTGCCTCCCTCCAGGACAGAGTCTGACACGTCCTCACTGGTGCTATCAGGACCAGGTGGAAAATGTGTGCTGGAGCACGCCTCTGAAGGCAGGATGATCACATGGTCACTGGAACAACTGGGACAGGTTATGGGCTCACCAGCTGCTGCAGCATCTGTGGAAAATTTTATCAGGGATAAAGAGAAACCAGAACAGATCTCCCCCAGCAAGATTTTATTTTTTTTTCCGCCCTCCCTCTGCAAACCACAAACCATCCCTTTCAAAGTAGATGATAATTATAGTTTGACTTGAGCAGCTTGTTGAGCGACTCTGTTCAGAATCATATCCTACACACCTCCCCTCACAAATCAATGAGAAATTCTGGATCAGTGCCAACATCCACCTGAAATAGCTCTGCTCAGATTTAGGGTGACCAGTGCCTGCTGTAGTTGCAACCAAAACTACATCAGGGCTTTGGCGCATGACTTTTCTCCACTTCGTGTCCACAAGTGCTCACAGCCTTTGAATCCCAAGCTCATGACCAGTCAATCTGACCTTTCTTAGACACCTCCATTCCCAGACTGGTTTATCCTCCAGCCAGCCAAACCACAAGCATGCCGTGTCCCTCCTCCAGCTGTTCTCACCCCTTCTGACCACAACTCCTGATGCCTCACCCACACCAGAATCCCAGCTGGATGTTAGGACTTCCACTACCCTGGTGGAAGGGGAGAAAGTGCTGCAGCCAGGATATCACCTCTGCCCTCACTGCAGTGTTTCAATCCCAGGATACTTTGTCAAATGAGCAGCATCTGCTGGGCTAAGGCTCAGCACTCCCCACTTCAATAGAATCTGAGCTTTGAAAAACTCAGGAATCAGAAGATGCCTATTCAGCACTGGCCACCTCTCAGCCAAAATGACACATCTAGTTTCAGACATCCCAAGAAAACTGTGGACAGATGGGAAAGAG
>NW_010388502.1:506-11912 GCF_000710305.1 Buceros rhinoceros silvestris | reverse complement strand
GAGTACAAAGGAGACCAGCAAGAATAACTGCACTGTATGAGATATGACTGACAAGCGAATTATCTAGGGACTTGACCTTATTTAGTCTAGAGGACAGAAGACAGGACTAGTTGCAAGGGGAGAACTATGACTCTCAAGTACAAAGAAAGGAATAAGGGAAGCAGGAGTGGGCTTAAGACTTAGGTTAGGGGTTCCAGTTGTTTTTTTGATGTCTAACAGCCGAAGTTTTACCTGAAATACTGCAGGAGCCTCTGTTAGCAAAAGGCCATTAAAACAAATTAGCCTCTGTGGCAGATCAGACCAGAATTTCAACAGGACAAGAAACTACGTGACCTTTAATGCCTCTCCCACGCTTCACATTTCTGTGGTCTATCGGCAATTTCCAGCACCCCTCTGTTGTCCCAGATCCCAGGCTACACACAGCAGAATGTTGTTTAACCTTAAAACAGCGGCTTCTTCCTGCTAATGAAGGAGGCAGGCTCTTCCCAGTCCAAATGGCTGAGGTGAGAGTACATCCCACAACAGGTTTTCATTGCAGTACAGCCAAGGCATCACCCTCTTCTATACATTCCATGCTCTGCACCACAGCTGCCATTCTAGCAGTCTGTCTGGGCATCAGCAAGCATCCTTTTCCCAGACTCCACATCCTACCTTGGTTTGAGGAAACTAGGGTCTCCAGGATTTTGACATCTCCAACCTCTGAAGGATAAGAACCTTGATGCCAGGGAGCCAGGGACTGCAAAAACTCCTGCTTGCATTTCAGGCACTGGAGCTTCGTGGATCCCTTTTCCTGGTCCTGATTTCGCCGATTCTCCTCAACAGCTGGGGACAACACCTCAAGGACACACTAGAAGTAGCAGCACAGGGAAAAGTGTGCTAACAGGCAGCTTTAACTGTCCTAATAAAAGCAAGCCTCTGACATCAGCAAGTCTCCTCACATCCTCCTTGCAGCACGTGAGAGTGTAAGGCATGCAGGGCCACTTGCCAGCTAACAGAGTACCACAGCCAGTCTGTGCAAGACTTGCTAAGGGCACGGAGCTTCACTGCAGAGAACCAAGAGAACCTGTTTTTGCAGGTCTGTGCCTTGTTGACAGGCTCTCCCTGGAACTCTGGTCTCAAAGGTCTCATCTATTTGTGCCTGTTCTGTTAACAACTTGTTTAGATGTACTTAAACAACAGTACCTTGAGAAAATATACTAGGATTTGAGACCAGAGTCACATTTGAGACCACAGCTGCCACAGCACTGACACTTGCGCTGTTCACAGGCTAAGTACAGGCTAGTGCATCACTCATCACCCAAGAAACATGCTGCACATGCACAACAAGTAAGGATCTCTAACTTGACTACTAACTTTTCTACCCAACAGGGAGAAAACTGCAAGGCTTCCTCCTGGAGAGCACCCTTTATGCTCCAGGAGCATCACTGCCCGTGATCATGCTCACAGGACTCTCCACAGGTCATCTGTGCAGCAGGGGAAATACTGAGCTTACACGCCGGACACGGGCTGCCACAGGGCACCACGTGCACATGTACTCCGAAAACACAGGCCCTGCGCTGGCTGGAAGAATTTAGCGTCTTCCTGAACCCTCCCTTTGTCCCCAGGCTTCCCCCTCCAGCCCCCCGCACCTGCACGCACTGCTCCGGGCAGTCATCGAGCACCACGTATTTGCGCTTCTGCCGGTCCTTGCGAATGTAGCTGAAGTGCAGTGTGAGGACAGGGAAAACACGCTCCAGGTCCTGCAGGAGACAGAAAACACCAGCTCTAGAAAGAGGGTGCAGCATCCAGACTACATTTGTTGGCGACTGGCTGAAACATGGACATACAAGCACTTAATTTAGTATGTCTTCAGTAGCCCCCCCATAGCTGATAGCATTTGGGAGCCTGGTAAAATGGGCATAAATAAATAAATAACTGAAAATAAGCTCACAAGTGCCAAGGACCACAGTAAGTTTCAAGGTCCAGAACAAAACATTTCAAACAAAACACCTTTTCATGACAATATTTCAGAAGAATATCAAGCCACAAACATTCAAGAGGTACAAGAGCAGGAAGAAAAAATGACTTGGCGTTCTTGGGGAAAACGCTATTAGAGAAGCCTGTGATGGTGTCCATGCACACACTGAATGTTAAAATCCCACCGTGAGGAAAAAGATTTCCAAAAGGCCTTTCTGAAGAACCACAAAACCAAGAGAGGACTGGTGGTTCTAAAGCAAGCACCTAGAGCAGACAGAAAACTGCTCCCTGAGCTACCTGTAGCTTTCTAAACATCACACTAGGCTCAGTGCTGCACTGTCGAAGAAGAGGTGCAATCCACAGACAGTTCTTGAAGGCCAGGGCAGTATCTCAGTGAGGAACAGATGGGAAGGAGGTCTCCACGTCATTTAGGCTCCTCTCTAGAGTGTCTCATTCCTGTGCACTGGAACAAGTCCAGCCATTGTCTTTTTAACTCCGGTTTTGCAACAGAATTGGTGCTGGCTCCCGCTGCGTTGTCACGGGTACTCTAAGCAATACAGATGCTGGTAGATAAACATGCATTAGGTGGAAGAGACGCTCAATCAATCGGGCTTTGCAGCAGATAGGAGAAGACCTGCAGCGTACTCTCACAGAAGCCCCAACCCACAATGCCAGCCCACACAGGGAGTCAAAGATGTCAAAGACCTACTCAGAGGCATTACTCACCATCCTCTTCCAGTTCATCTCGGAGGTCTCCACCTTCTGCAGGCATTTCAGTTCCAGCTTGTGTAGGACTCTGGCAGCCTTCAGTTCCACCTCCATCACATGCTTAGCTGTGACTCGCAGGAAGATCCAGTCTGGCTCTGGGTCCCCTTCACCTTCTATCTGGCTCACCAGCACTGGCTGGCAAAGGTCCACTGCCAAATAAGACACAGTACAGGTCAGTACACGCAGCAGGCCCTCAGGCCTTCTCAGCCAAAGTCCTTAGAATTCCCACAATATTGGGCAGCACAATAAAACTTCATGGATATCACATTTGATCCATCTATTCCATTGTCACCCAAGCCCTCAAGCACAGCAGTGAAAGGACCTGTTTACCTTCTGGCTTCTCATCTTCCTCCCCTAGCATTAGCTCATCTGCCTCCTCTTCTCTCTCTTCTCCTTCCACAGGCTCACCCGGCTGTACTTCAGACTCTTCCTCCTTCTCAGTATGATCCAAAGGAGGAGAGGATTCTTTCTGGGATACTTGGGGTTTTTCTTGCTCTGGGTCAGAGGTCTCACTCTGCAAGTCCACTGCCGCAGTTCTGCCTGTGATCTCATCTGCAGAACGGCTACGGCAGATGACAGGTACTTGGTCGTGCTCCTCCAGGTGTCTCTTGTACTGCAGCCAGTCAACACCAAAACGATCTCTGAAGCTGTCCAAGCGCTTAATCTCCTCCTGATGCTGTAGGACCAGGTCTGCAGAGAGAAAACTTGGGAAGTATGAAAATAGTTACCATTGCTCCTCTGACTGGGGCAGTGCAGCTGCTGTTTTGCTGAGGAAGAAGACGAGCCTCACCAGCAGAGAGCGGTAAAGCCTGGGGCTCATGTTCTGTGTCACTGGGTTCTGAAATGCTTGCTCTGCGCACTTTGACTTTTCCCTGAAATAAACAGGATAGGAATAGTCAGGAGACACCAGAACCACAAAACCAGCATCTGATGAGGGGCTCTGCCAAAGTGAAGGGTTCATAGCTGTTACAGTGCAGAAGCACCATGATAAAACATTTGTCATGGTATATCAAGACTGACATGAAGCTCAGCCCGTTTGTAACCCACAGCCACGCAGAGGCTCCCTACCACACAGTCAATATAAGACCACATGACATGCCTCTGCAAGGGTTTCACACCAAGGCAGCCCCTTCACCCAACAAGCCAGATATATGGTTAAGAAGCTTGCACAGTCCCAGACCTTGCTTTTCTTCCGAGGGAGCCTGACAGCCACAGGCTCTGCTGGGGACTGACTGTCACTGAAGTCTGCGGCACAGGAACTCTCCAGAGCACTGCGGTCCAGCACGGTCTTCTCTGAGGTAGAAGTGTGGATGGACTGTGACACACTTTGCACAAGTGTTGGAAGGTGCTAAAGCCAAAAGAAGAGAGTAATGCCTGCTGAGTGCAAAGGGGAGACAAGGTAACCACAATACAACTCAGGCTGACAACTTTCCTGCCCCGACCCCAAACTTTCATCATCTCAGTTGAAGTGGTGACAACAAATCCTGCCTGATTGACTGGATTGTTTGTCATCACCACTCTGATTTAACTCAATCTCTGCCTTTCTTAAAAACAGCAGATGGTATACCGATAACTGCTTGTTTTGCTGACATGTAATCCAAGTACTGGATAGTACCTGAAGAGGAAACACGTGAGGCTCCAAGTTCTGCAAGGCTACATAGGACAAAACAAGTTACACTGGCCAGGTCCAACAATTACCAGGAATCAGCATGGACTGAACCAAAGTGAACGGTGTCAAAGAGTCAAGGTGGCCCATACAGATTTAATAGGACACATGACAATGCTAAAACCTGTCAGAGTTCCCACTCCCAAAGCCATAAAGATCAGGTTACAGCAATTGCACTTACCATTAGGTCTGAGGAAGAGAGTGGCTTCCCATCCAAGAGGAACTGTAATTAGAGGCCCATTTGCAGTCAGATTCCGTTTGGCTGGCACATACTCAGGACAATATTTGCTGACTCCTATTCCCATTCAGGCCACCTTAGGGTTAGGATCCCTGGCGCAAAACTGAAAAGACTACGAGAAACAACCCTGTTCCTGCCTATCCATCACTTTTAGTTGCATTACCTGACCTAATAGCACAGAAGGCCAGAAAGGACCACTGTGGTTTTCCTGTTAACAGACTTTGTGACTCCCAGAAACGTATCCAAGACAGTTTGTGGAAGAGATACAATAAATTATTCTGCAACAATGCACACATTCTTTTGAAAGGCACTCACTTTCACCTCAAAGCTTGTATCCTACTTTTAGCCTGAGTCTACCTAGCTTCCAGCAACCTGAGCTCAGTAAGAGCTTGTTCCCAGACACAGTTTGAAGACAACGAATCCAGTTATTTGCCACTAATATGAAGGGTAGACCAGCTCTGGAGCACCTCTGACCCTCAGCAAGCAAGTTTACTTAGCTAAATTGCCAGAATGTCATCTTTGCTTCTTTATTTAAAATCAGATTACGAAGAATTTGCCGAAGCACCAGAGTGCAAGGGAAACAGTGATGGCACCTAGCTGAGACGAGAGTGATGGGGAGAAAGAAAATGTATATAATTGGGCAAAGAGGGCTGAGATGGTGAGTTTCTTCTTTGCAAGTCCAGCTATATAGTCACTATCTAGCAGGAACAGAGTAAAGTTTTGGGACTATCAGTGAGTAAAATTGATTAAGTAGACAGTGAAGATGTATTAAGATCTGAGGTCTTGCAAACTCTTCTGCCCTGGCCAACACGCTGTATAAAAATTTAAAGATAAACTACTCTGCCTGAAAAAACCCCAAACCATAAAACAATCACCACTGTTACACCACTGGAATAAATTTTCAGGTTTATGAAATTCTTTCCCCTCATTTGTCCCCGAGTGTCAGAACACCCTACACCTCCAACAGCAGGGGTAGAAGGTACATGGCTAGTACTCACGTTGGAGGAGGCAGCAGCTCTGGCAGACAGATGTACAAGAGTTGCAGATCGGTGGTTTTGATGGAATGATAATGGGTTTCCCTCTAAGTGCAGCTGGGTGGGGTAAATAGAGAAATTGTTATTGGAAGCAATATTCCATACCCTGACCTAATCCCTGCAGACTCCAGGATTTCTCTCTGCCTCAGGAAATTTCCTTGGAGTAGAACAGTGATCAAGCCAGGAGAAGACTAAGCTTTTACAATGCTTCCTGAAATTGTTCAGCAAATAGGGAAGGAAACTAAAGTACTTCCTACTCATGCCCCTAAATCATCAGGAGCTCTTTCATTACTGACACAGAAGTGTTGAGAGAACAGTCCTTTGCAGGCTGTCTTCCTTCACAAGCACTACAGTGACTGTAGTCATCCTCTTTCAGATTTCTCTGAACACACAAATCCACAACAGGATTAGGGGAGGATCTTTACTCAACTTGAGAGTGTTAAAAGCGGAAAGGGGGAGCAAGGAGGTGGGGATGAATATATGGAAAAGGTTAGCTTGAGCAGGGGTCACGAGAAATGAAGGCTGAAACACAGCTTCCAACGCTTCCCCATCAGCTTCCTGCATTAAAATTAAATGCTCGAGTTGAATTGCTCTTTCAAAACTCTCTTCTTACCACATAGTCTCCAGCTTGCACGCCCTGACCATGACATCTCCAACATACCAATCCATCAGGTTTTGTGCTTACTTTTTTTACATAGTGCAGAGTGGACAATGGTGCCAACTGGGCATGTTCCAGCAGCAGGTTATAGGCCACATCCAGGTGCTGCAGGTTCACTAGCTGTTCAACCCCTGCAAACAAAGCAAGAAACCATCAGCACGCTGGAAGATAGAACCCAGAAACCTCCCACCTACCCCTCTCTCCCCCAAACTGAACTCTAGCAGAAATAGCTGTGCCCAAGATTTCAACTTCTGTTCCTCCTCAAGGAAGAGAGAAAGGCCTCAGAAAAAAGTCAGAAATGCTCCTCCCTTGTGGGCTCACCATTAATGCTGTCAAGCTCATTGTTGCGCAGGATCAGAGTCACCAGCTTGGATCGGCTGAAGATGCCAAGGTTTGGCACCTTGGACAGGAAGTTATAAGCCAGATTGAGGTACTCTAGTTCTGTAAGGGTCTGTTCAGAGAGAAGAGCAGTACCGGATCAATTTGGACTTTAGCTCAAAGCCTGACCCTGAACTCAAGACAGGGCACTAGCTGCTGCCATTTTTTCCATCCCACCAAGGTCAACCAACAAGTGAGTTCCTTAAGACTATTTCTACAGCAAGACTTTGGTGTTCACACTTGGAGTGGTTTGTCTAGGGGTGCTCAGCATGATCTACCTGCTTTACAAAATTTGCTGGGAGCAGCCTTCTCCTTCCTTATCAACTTCAGTGAGGCACACAGCAAGGGACTGGACCCCCTGCCACATCAGCAAAATGACTCAACCACCAAAAGATGCCCTTTTTCACCTTTGCAAAGAAGATGGTGAATGACACATTTTGAGCCTCACCAACACCATGAAAAGCTGTTTCACAGCAGCTTCTCTTAAAAGAAGCAGATCCAGCCCAGCAGAGCATGGATTTCATTGCTATTCCCCAGAGACATATCACTGTCATGGATTACCAACAGGTAATTTCTGAAAGCGAGGAAATGCTACTGGCAGTCTGAGCAAAGTGAACAGCAAATCTCTACAGCCCCACGCCTGACCACGTAATTCTTACCTGCTGCACAGATGACAGTGAAGTCTTGGCCACAATGGAGCACATGCCGCACGTGCAGCATACACTGCATGTATCGCTGTATTATCACCCGCCCACGCTGGAGTGCCAAGTGAAACACACAGTGATACGTACAGCTAGCTTCCACCTCACAGCAGAGGAGGAGCACTGCCTTCTCTGCCTCAGTGGCACAGGGGCTCCACGTACAGGACGACAGTTTCAAGGCTGCGAATACTAGCTCCAAATCATGAGCTAATGCATGCCTGCTGGGCCACATCTCCAATTTCTTTTGCTATATTTCACCTAGCAGGCACACGGTCAATGATTACAGCACTTCAGCAGCGTCCCCTCTGTATGAGGCAACTCGAGTGCTCAGCCCAAGATACTCACCGTTAAATAGTGCTCACAATCCTGGATCTTGTTGTGACTCAAGTCCAAGACTCTCAGAGCATTCAGTAATTGCTGATGGACAAAAAGATAACAGATCAGATCCTACAAATGCCTCCACTGCAGCAGAGAACCTGTGTCCTGCTGGAAAAGGCCAGCAAAATTAACACTGCCCACTCCCTCCCACCCAGACCCCGACTCAGTAAAGGAGTGCCCAGTCCCTGGCCATGACCATCTCCTCTCTTCCCTCAGTCACGCAGGAAGGATGCCCCACTCACCAGTGAGTCATCTAAGGCAGTGATTGAGTTATAACTGAAGTTCACCATCTGCAGTTCCAACCATGGGAGAGCGCAGCTCAGATCTCCACCACATGCTGAAATGATTTCCTAGGAAGAAGAAGAGCCATTCCTTGGTGAGAACTGGCTGTTACAGTAGCAGATGAACACAGGAGAACAGCTAGTCTGGAACAAGGCTGGCATACTGTGCCTTGCAGACCCGGCCTTGCCTAGAGTGGCAATGACTTTCACGTCACTAATTACAGTATCTGGAGGCACTGGGAATTTCATGGGTAGGTGTTTAGAAAGAAGGGGAGATGCTTTTGCTTCCTACACTCAAGTGGCAATAGTTAACCTAACATGTAACAACTGGTAGGCCCTGAACACTAAGCGCAAAGATTCATGCTAACAAAACCTTTTTCAGAGTTCCAGCAAAGCAGAAGTAAGATACACACGCCCTGGCCGAAAAACTTGTGCTCTGGCAGACAAAAGCAGCTCTGCAAGCTCTCCCTACCAGAAGCCCCTGCTCCCCAGAAGGTAGCTGCCTCTACCACAGACAGAAGCCCAGAGCCCCATGTTTAGCACAGCCCACACTACTCAGTTCTCCACAGCTGGAGCTTGCCTCCTTGTCTTAGAAACCTGCTGGGCACCAGTGCAGATAAGACCCTGGGGCACAGGATACCCTCTGACAACCAGCTCTAATTTAAGGAAATAAGCCTCGATCAGCTGCAGGCCTTTGAATGTGGAAACAGCCAGACACACAGAACAGTCACAGTTTGCTGATACAAATATTGGCTGGAGCCAGAAATTCTCAAGCAGCTAAAAGGGAGACTGCAGAGCATACATGTATCCAACCAGGGAATATTTCAACCTTGTCTGAGTCAGGAGTAGGAGCCCAGAATGAGGAAGAGAGAAAAAGCCATATGCAACACAGGTTGATAAGATCATTCACATAGTCTCCTACACCCTCCCTGTGTGAAAGGCTGTAAGATCAAGACAGCCTTTCTCCTGCAATCTTCCCGAAGAGCTACGTAAGGACACTCACCTCCAGGGTACTGATACATTTGCAACAGGTTAGAGATTCCAGCTGAGAATAGACAAATCGCAGTCCCAGGAGGCAGTGTGGAGGGACAGACCTCAACTGCAGCAGTGATGAGAAAGTTAGGACAACATACATCAAAATATTAAAATATTACAGTATAAGAGCAGCGTCATCCCAGGCCCATCTCTGCAAGGGATCTTCCACTTCCCTGCCAGTTTCCCTCCCTAACACTCCAGACACTGCTCATGTCCAAGCTTCACCCCAAGCAAGTGCTGCAGTTTAGACTCAGTCTTCTAGGGAAGTTACAAAAACCTACTCAGTTTTCAGAAGTAGAGCCACTCCAAACACAAAACTAAGTCAAGAAAAGCCAAACAGCAAGACTCAAAGCCAGTTCTGCCTCCTATACTTACTTCCAGATGCCGGAGGGACTTGAAAGGGAAGATCTTCACAGCAGATTGCAAAACACAGTTTGGAACATGAACAAGCTAGAGAAATCAGAAAAGAAAAGAAGTCTCGTGTCAAGCTGGATTTGTGCTGCAATACCGTTCTCCCCACGCACTGACTGCAGCCCCATGAACAGACCCCCTCAAGTATTTACTAACAAGCTCTCCCCCATCAGCACTGTCTCCTGGCCCCACAACTCAACACAGGTCAAAGGTCAACATATTGGCCAGCACATGTCCATGATCCACCACACCATCGAGCTCTTTTTCTCCTCCCCTGCCCGCGTGGCTTCACCACTTTCAGAACCACAGGGAGATCTGTCAGCTGGATTCCTCATCACCCACCACTAACAAAACCACTCAATAAAGACAAATCTAACTGCTGGAGCTATGTTTATCGAGCAGCTGAGCTGAACTAGCACACTGGTGGGAGGTGTGCATGTGCATTTCACTAGAACAAGCCAAATAAGGCAAACCACAAGCAGATACAATGGAAAACAGAGCTGATCTCCAAGACACTGTTAGCATTAGACCAAGGTACCTGCAAACCTCCTCTCTGCATTCTGTAGTGCAGCCACAGGCTCTTTCACCACAGGGTAGTCAGGCTGTGTCACGTACCACAAAACAGCTTATTAAATCCAGCTTCTTACGCTTTCTATGGACAGTGCGCGAACAGTATTTCAGACAAAAATGAGTAATGAAGTAGTTAATGTTTCCACTGCAGACACCAGAGTACAACTGCAGAGACCATCTCTGCCAGCTACATCCACACGCACAGAGGTGACTCATCAGGAGCAGAGCAGACACCCCAAGGCCTCACAGCTACAGCCCCGGCAGCGATGACTCACTGCCCACTGCCTGCCAGCACTAACGCGGCCGGCGTGTTGAACAGGACCATGTGCGGGGGACGCCTGCACTGGGAAGCTCTCATGACCAGTTTCAACAAAGTTTATTTCAGGTGCCATCCTTGCCCTGTGTCCTGACCATCTCTTCTCCCTCCAGTCTTATCAATGTGATCTGGTTGATATAAATTATTAGTTTCTCCAAGTCAATCAGTTACTGTATCACCAGGGGTAGCACCCCCTTCTTTACAGGCTTGTTATCGAAAGAGCCTGTTTTTTGGTTAACACAAGCACTCACCACAACACCATCCTGACTGCAGCAGCCCTCCTGCCTCTTCTTACCAGAGGACCCATGTTCCTCTACAGTCTCACAGCCCCACTCCAATCTCCACCCTCAGCACGCTGCGACAAAACCCTCCCCAAAACAGCCAAATCATCTCTCCAATCCGTCTCATACAGAAAACACCTTTAAAGGCATCACAGGCCGTAGTGCTCAGCCACATTACTGCCTCAGCACCACTGTGAAGCTCAAGAACAGCTGCTAAATCCCTTTCAGGGACATTTCACCTCTACTACCCTCCTACCAGTGCCCCAGTGCCAAGTGTAACCATGTGCAGCCTTGTAACACGTCACCTTTCAAAAAGCCGTCTGAAGAATCCCTAGCTCTGTACTTTTACGTTTACTACACCATTCTTAAACCAACAAGGACAGATTACTAGCACTATCCCACGCTGTGAAACCACTGCCCAGGCAGGACACAAAACTCATACATGCACAAAAGGTCTCAGAGTAGTGGGTGTATACCATGCCTAACTGCTCTGCTCACATACCCTGGCTCTGCTGCCTGGTGCAGATCAGTCATCACTCAGGGAGCACTCAGCTGTGCTCAGCTGCCAGATACTGCCTGAACTGCTCAAGCATTTCAGGAAACAATCATTTTTCCAACAAGGTCAACAGCTTACGAAGGTCAGAACATAATTAACCCCTGCTGTCCCCTGAGTTGCATGGCTGATCCTAGACGAAGTAGCTACACGCTGTACTGCTGAACTACGACTACACTTAA
>NW_010388502.1:0-413 GCF_000710305.1 Buceros rhinoceros silvestris | reverse complement strand
CTGTCCGGCTGAACTACGACTCCAATTAACAGCCCTGCAAAAGCTATCTGACCCACGCAGCATGCACCTAAGACAGGGTCAACGGGCACCAAAGGAGGCCGCTCTGAAGCGGGCACTTGTGCCTGCCACCTCCACTGGCCAGCCCTGCAGTACTCCGGCCCCTGACATCCCCCACGGACCTTCAGGGAGTGAGTCTTCTGCAGGACGTCGAAGAGGAACTGCGCCTGAAGGATGGCGGCGGTCTCAGTGGGGTGCGAGGGCAGGGCCACGAAGCCCCGGTTCTGGTTGCGGGAGCCCAGGTGCTGCTCGAAGACCTGCGTGAGGTGCTGCAGGGTGGGGGTGAGCAGCGTCAGCGTGCTGGAGCCGTCCAGGACGAGGTCCCCTGCGGAGAAGAGGAAGGACGGGATAGGCCG
>NW_010388501.1:0-18955 GCF_000710305.1 Buceros rhinoceros silvestris | reverse complement strand
GTTTTTAATTTGCTACTTGTATTTATTTATAAAGAGTTTATATCCATTTTCCTCATGCCTGTGTTGCTCATGTAGATTTAAAGAATAATTACATCTTTGCTCCTTTTTTTTTTTTAAAGCTAGATCAAAAAGCTCTAGACTGCACAGGTCCTGATTACGTCTTCCTGTAAAAACAGACTGTGTTCCTGTCACAGCTTAAATTCATCTTTACTGAACATGGAGATTCAGAAATGTGTTCAAACAACCCAGTCACATCTCTTCCCGCAACATTTTGTGGTTCTCTGCAGTCCTGCTGGAGCTATTCCTTGTTGTCCTCTATGCTACAGCAGGAAAAAGTTACTACGTGAAATTACCAAGAGAAATCAGAGGAAGAAGCTCCTGGAAGGACTGGTGGTCTGCTGGGATCTGGAGGAAATGAGTTGTGAGCTGGAAGGTTGGATGGCTCTTCCCTCACAGTGAAGATTAAAGGGATAACCCAGCTACTGGTTAAAGGCAGCTGGAAAGGGGATTATCAGCAGTAAGGGACCAGTTCATGCACTTGCTGTTTTCAGCAAGAGACTTTCTGAAGCCAAGAAGAAGTGGAATATGTAATGTAGAAAGTTATCGTGTTGGTAAAATAGGAGCTGTGACACAGAGGAGGAAAGATGTTTTGCCACCATGCTGTCTAGGTCACACACTTGTGCTCAATAATTTCCATAATTATTATGACTGGTAAACCCTGTGCTAATGGGAGAGCTAGGACTCTAGATCTCGCCAATTTTATGCTAAAGTCTCTGGACACAGCTTGAGGGAGCAAGGGCCTGCCCACATGTATCTGCCATGGCAAAACCTTGGAATGTCAAAATCAGTCTTACAATGAGTGACAAGATTTATCACAGTCCAGTTACAGAAACTTATGGAACTATGTCAAGTGTCAAATTTCTTTAGATACTGCACGACGTTCTCCTTTCACTTCAACATGGCTTGAAGCCAGAGTTTTCTGAAACATGGACTTGAATGCGTGTTATTGCAGAGGTCGCAGTATACAAATAACTGCTATGTGAAACAGAATAGCAGTTCAGCAAGAAAGATGATGCTTTAACGAAGCCGTACAGTAAGACTGACACTTCTGAGTCAGCAAGTCTGAAGCTATAATGCTGAATCCTAATATTTCCATTTAGACTGATGTTTGACAGCATTAGAAAAAAATGGTGATGTCAAAAGGGCTACTGTTCCTGCGGCTGACAAGGAAACCATTTCGTATAATTGTTTCAGCCTACAGAGGGTAATTCCTTTGGACATTGCTAGGTTTTATTTTCATAAAGAGTGAATAAATTATCTCAGTCCCCTGGATCAGAGGATGTTAAGTTCAAATCCTGTCACTGGAATAATCACTACAAAATAGTTCAGTGTTGATTCTGCAATTTGTGGGTAGTTTTGGTGGGAAAGGCATTTTTCCAAGTTTGCTCTCTTGATGTGTTGAAATTACAGAAAAACTGAATTGTCAGAAGGGTGGCCGGGATAGTCAAAATGGCAATTGGCTGAAATACGTACATTTAAAAGTAGACCAAATGCAATAAAATACTACCCTGCTGTTAGATTTTCATCTCTACAAAAAGCCTATGACAACTTAACTAGATCTGGCTATTTTTTATGATTCTTAAGGTGTCTCCCTTAGAAGTCCTAGCATAAGAGTGTTAGGAAATCTCTTTTCTGCAAAATGTACAGGTGTTCTCTTGTGAGATTCTGCTTCATTGAGCGCTAGAGAAAATAATGATCAGTCATATCAAAACATGTCATCCCTATTGCTTTATTCAGTGTGGGCTTATTTTACTTGATTCACATTTCTATAGGGTATAAATTTCAGATTTATTACATTTTAATTTTAGTATTATTTTTGATCAATCAATTATTTGGGAAGTGAACAGCAGGTGCATGTTAATTTACAAGCAGCATTATAGAGAAAATAATCAATAGAAGAGTGCAGAAGCACAGAAATAAGAACCCCCTACCTTTCTGATGATTAACTATTATTGAGATATGATGATGCTATGAAAATGTCTCTTTTTGTCCTTGAAGAACCAAAAATGCTTCATTTTTCTCAGGACCTTTATTAGATCACTGATCACAGCGGATGTGATCACCACTGTAACCCAGCTGTTGGCACCTTACTGCTCTGCCATTGTGCACACAGCAGATGCACAAAGCACAGCAGATGAAATGTCTGTTCATTTGATATGCAAACTGGACTTCTGTTGATTGTTTCCTTTTTTTAGGGCAAAAATCAGGGAAAAAAAATTCTCCTAAGCAATGTATAAAAATTGATGAGACTGTTCCTTTTGCTCAGCTGATGAAAATACAGACAAAAAGCCTTTGAGTTAATCCTTGATGATGAAATGGTAACTGCTGGCCCACAGTTACCCCTGGTGTTGTCTCCACCAGAATGAGTGGGATTGTATTTAGATTAATTTTACCTTAAGTCTTTAAAAGACAATTTTTTCCAATATCACTAAAAATGACCTTCCTGCATCTTATACCTTTGGCTGTTTTTATGCTAAGCAATTCTTTTCATGGACAGTCTGTTCTCAGCAACCTGCAAGATCAATGTCAGTTACAACAACAGAGAAGTCATGGAGATTTGAGTGGTGAGTAGGTCACTGTTTTGTTATGGTTGTGGCTAATTACTCTTCAAGCTCTGCTACTTCACAGGGATTTCACTCTTAGGGTCTCTAAACAGAAATCTGTTAGTGTTGGCAGCCTCGAGTCTGCTGTGTAACATTCATCAGTGTCTTTCTCTGGAGTTTCAAAGGCAACACTTACATGTAATGGTTTTGCTGTGAAACAAAACAGAGAAGGGGTATTGTGGTGTTGAAAACACATTTCACAGAGTTGTTACAGTTTTTTTGGAAGGATGCCCTTTATTTAATTAATCTTTCTGCATTTTGTTTTTGCATTTTCCCTCACCATTTTATCATTCTCTGAAGGAACTGGTCCCCAGACCTGGCTCCAGGGAAGGGTCTGCTGGATTAGGTTGTGGTCTCTTCCACCTGGTGCATTTCCATGAGTCCTTCATGATTAGTGGTGTGGCGTGTAGGCCTACTGTGAATGATCAAATGATCTGTTTTCTTTTCCCTTGGGGTGAACCACATTCGCTTGTTTAAGAAAGCAAAACCTCCACAGCAGACCTGAAAAGCAGCCTACTGCTTTGGAGAGGGCTCTACTAGGCATTGATGTAAAACCCTGACCCCTGTTAATGTGATTCTATTGCCATGAAGCCTCCTTTAGACATTTATTTATTATACATGTATTTATTATATAAGTAAGTGATGCCAGCATGCTCTGCTGGGTTAAAGCTGTTGAGCTAAATGATTATTCTAGAAAGATTTATTTTCCTCTAAACGAAATCACACGTCAGTCCAGTGAAATGAGCACAGTGGAAAATCTCACTACACTGCTTTGATGGACTAAGCTGGTGCCATCCACACTCTGCAGACAAGGGCTAAAGAAACTGGGACATTTTCATAACGTCACTGAATGACAGCTTAGGTGTTAAGTAATTTCTGTGGTACACAAGCACCTGGAAGCAAAGAAGGAGTTTGTCTTTGGCAGAACTATAGATGAACTCATTGTCCAGGCTGGGATCTGTCCAGACACTTCATGGCTTTGGCCACATCTAAATAAACCGTTTTGAATGCTGACTTAGAGATATTAATGGGTTTCTTGCATCATTTATGACTATGTGTAGTGGCAATTGTGCTGCAACAAATCCACCACATAAATCAGATGTGTATTTTGGCATGGACAATCCTGCATGGAAGACAGCTTTAAAGTAAAGAAAAGAAAAGTTGCCTCATAAATGTCGGTAAGATACTCACTCCGTTAGACTCCAGGAGAAAGAGAAAAATCCCCAGCTCTACAGCAGGGCTACCATCCATGAGTGCTGATGAACTATCGGGAACTGAATGTACCTTCAAAATAATCTCTCATCATCATTACTATGCAGTCTGAGAGATTAAAAATTAGGTTGGCATCACTTTCTTTTATTATATATAGAGCTTTTATACATCTTTATGTGTATACTTGTCACCTGGCAACCTAACTGCAGTTTATTTAAACTGTTTGATGGATGAGATATATTTAATGTTTGGTTTAAGCTCAATTTGCAAGCTAGCTACTGGCTGAATAGAGCTGTAGCGTAAGCTTGAAAGGAAGGTGAAAATCATGTGAAGGAGAAAGAACGCCCTCATTTTCATGCCTGATGGATGTATCCTCATTACCATAAGTGCATTGGTGGAGAGGTGGAATGGTATTAACCACATATATCCAGTGAAACAGTCACGTATGATAACTTGTAAAGCTACTGATCGTAGGCTTATGATCTCAGTTGTTTTCCTCTGCTGGTAAAGTCTGCATAAGCTCAAAGGATAACAGGTTCTTCAGAACTTATTAAGAACAGTTTCTGCTTATTTTGATTTAGAATATTGGCAATTTTGAAATCAGGTTAACATTTCAAATGTTTCCGAGTTCTGCAACCTATATCCATCTTGCATATCCAGAGCCATTTAGCAACTAGGAGCCTCTAGACCCCAACAGTGAGTGAAAAACATCAGGGGACAATTGAGAAGCTGCGTCATGCTCTGGAACCTCTCCATCCACTGGCCACAGGAGGAACATAAAGACCTGTGGACTCCTCTGTCTTGGTTACTGGAGCTAGATGCCTGAAATGAGATGTCTTGAATCTGAATTTGAGTAATAGGAAACAGGGAGGTGATGCAGAATTTTTCTTGATTTCTTTTTGTCCTGCTCCTCTTCCAAAAAACATTTCAGTCTGTGAAATTGACATTCAGGGTATTTGATGCCAGACTCTGGACCAGATTTTTGACCAAGTTATACCAGCTTAGCCAAAGTGGAGCTGTATTCTTTGAGAACCGACACTACAAATCCTTTGCTATGGACTAAAGTACATTTTTCTTTTTTAAAAAACATGAGGAAACATTTTATCTAGATAAATATTTCACATAAATAAGCCTAACTTTTTCAAATATTTCATTTATCTACATAAAAGTGTTTTGAGATGCTCCTCAGTTCTAGCTTCTAATAGATTGCTCTCTCTGTTTAACGAAAGAACATCCAAGACTCCAAAACACAAAACTGTCAAGAGATAACAACTTGCCACACATCCCAGAGTATCCTGTTCAGGCACAAGGAGGGTGACCCTCTGGATGCTATAACTTCTAATATCTTAGCCATGGTAAGAAGAACCTTAAGTTACACTTCACTATTTGCTGCCTATTAAACACCATCAACATATATTGCACTAGCAGAAAAAGAAATATAACACTCAGCATGTGCTTTTCAAAAAGCTCCCCCCAAGAAATGAGTCCCTTGAGGAATCACAACTGTCTGAGGAAGCATATAAAACACAGGCTCTGTGACTTGGTGGCTTCATTTGAAAATGACTGACTTGTGTTTCTTTCTCACTGAATGGCAACGTAAACTGCGAACGCAGAGTGTGTCCACTTTGAAGGCCGTCTGGCTCTCTAGTGTCTTGCCAGCTCTTGTAAAAGCCGGGCTTGTCTTATGAACAGGGTCCCCCTCTGCAGATCCCAGGGTAGCAGAAGCAGATTTCTCTAAACTGCTTCAATCAGCAAGGGGTCATTTCCGCCCGTGAGGAGATTGAGGCAGGTCTTAAGATGGACTCACTTTTTGACCTCCCTCATTATTTATGAAATCTTCTTGGAATGCACTCTTTGTGTTTGAATTTCAAATGAGGAGCAGGGTGAACAAATATATTTGCTTAGCATATGGCTACAAGTGGTCATTAGGAAATAAACCTGTGGGAGGATGCAAGAGGGTTGTGTTAAAGACTGGAAAAAGTTAGTTTGGGTGGGATACACCTTCATTTCTGGCTATAGTCGCCTCCAGTCCAGACAATGATATGAATTTGGTGTCCAGTTGTGGCCGTGCAATTGAGTTCAGTGTCTCATGAGCTCAGCAGGGTGGTTTGGGTGCAGTGGCCCAAGCTGGAGCAGTATCTAGTCTGAAAGAAATAACTTCTTGTGGGGGAAACCCTGTTTATAATCTAGCAAACCATGGCAAGGAATAGATTGCTGTAACAAAATGTGTGAATAGCGTGAATAGTCCTGACTGCTCAGCAAACTGTGATTTCTGTTTTACGGCTTTTGGCAGCCTCATGCTTTTTGCTTTCCCCTATATTACCGACTTACTAAAACTCAGGCTCCTGGATTTCTGGCATATTAGCTGTTTTTTACTGAGGGTCAGCCTCGGTACAGCATCATCTGTCTCCCAAGTAGACCCAAGGCACTCAGTGGTGCTCGCTGTCAGTGGGGATTTTGCAATGTTATCATAGCAATCCATCCCTGGGAACCAGCCTTGACCCATCCGGTGCCTTCAAACACCCTCGACTCTCTACGCACCTCCTTGTTCAAGTGGTAGCGATGGTAGGATTTGGCCAGGCACAGAGTGCAGACTGGCTTACTCCAAGAGTTTTCTGTAAATGTGATACTGTTTTCTCTCAAGCAGAGACATAGTCCTCGTCACAGAGACTCCATTACCTCTGAGTGGTTTGTTTTACAAAACAGGTTTGTTGTGAAAAGGTTTTTAAGGGTTATACACTTTGTGTGATACAAATGTTGTTTCAAAGTCTGCTTTAATGATGTTTTTGCCTTCTTGAGTTTCTAAGCACAGAAGTTCTAAGTGTTTAAGCACTGTATAAAAGCCTTTTAAAATCATAAATTCATAAATATGCCAAAGGCTTTCTACTTCTGATTGTTTATGCTTTCTTTTATATTTTCATCTTATTTTCACTCATCTTCTCCTTAGGTCATTTAAATTAACATTATCATGATGGCTTGGCTTCGTGAATGAAGATCTGGGAAGGGTTTTCCCCACGCTCACTGCAAGCGATGAGTGCACCCTTCAAGCCTGTGCGGTGGATTTTTTAGGTGAGGTGCAGCGTGCGCGGAACTGGCTCCACCCTTTACACCTGAGGTTCATCTGCCAGGGCCTAGTGAGCTTGGACGGTGACAGCGAAGTCCTCAGGTCATAGGTTTGGTTAGAGTGTCCTTCTCTTAGATGATGGATGCCTTACAAGGCTAAACGAGCTCCATCTGCCCGGGTTTGGAGTCAGAGTTGTCCTTCTCCTAGGATGGTGGCGCGAAGGCTAGTGAGCCCATCCTGCCCGTGGACACACTTTGTCTGACCCTTCAGCTGAGACCTGTCTGGCTTGGGAGACCCCACCGGAGGCACATGCCACCACCAGCACAGCTCTCAACCTCACAAGGTCACACAAGCTCCTTCCCCACGGCAAGGGGGTGCCCATGAAAGAGTCGCTGCTCTACCTCCGGACATCACAGACCTGGGCACGGGGCAGCCGGGACCTGCCAAGAACGGGAGTCCTGGAGGATAATTAATATTAACTACATGATATATTCCCCCAGAGTTCCAGTTCTTTGCCTTCCTCCAAACTAGAATCTTGAGAGCTGAAAGAGAAGAGTTTGATTGTGAACAGGGCTGTACAGCTAAAAATCTCACCTGGATAAGAGATACAGAATAAATCTGGTGCCTCTTTCTTCAAGTCCATTTGCTCTTGGAATAAGATGCCTTGAAAAATCAGATGAAGACAGGACAGAGGTGGCAGGTACATCGACATTGTGACAGCGCTTTTCCCAATATGGCCTATAGTCATTATGGCATCTGCTGAGTGAATGGACAGATACAAAGACAAAATCTTCTAGTTATGATGTCATACAGGACAAAGGACAAACAGCATTATACACACCTCAGGAGATTTCCTTTCACGCTATGGGATTGCATCAGTTTTGCTGGTCATAATTAGTAGCAGTGGCATAAAACTGTTTACAGACAAGATCTTAGTATTGAAACACCTCTTACGAGCGCTGGCCTTTTCCCATGCAGAAGAAAAAAAGTCATATTTAATGACAAGCTTGATTACAACTTTTCCCAAGGAGTGATCAGATGATGCCTTTTCTGATCCCCAGTTTTGGCACTGAATGGAAAAAGAGAAGTAAGCCATGGCAAACTGTTGTCTTTAACCCATTCCTTGTGTCTTTGCCCTTTTTTCCCATTCTAGAGCACATTTACAGGGAGTCAGACAGGATCATCACAATGTTCTCCTTTTGTCCACAAATCTTGTGAATCTATGATCTATTTTTTGCCTTGGTTTCTGTCATGTTTAATTAGTTAATTTATGCCAAAACACTGTTGGAAAAGGACCCTTTCAAATAATTAAGTGCATCCCCAAATCACATGAGAATTCAGTAGGAAGCCCATTAAGCCAGTGAGTTACTGAATGAATTAGCATTCAGTTCTGAAAGGGATGTCCACACACAAGACAAAAGATTGAGCTGAGCACAACATAGTTCTGTGGTCATTCTTAATAATTCATCTTTTTGCTGTGCTGAAATACAACAAGAAGTTAAAATCACACTCATTTTTTGAAGCCTAAATTTTGGCGTAAAGCAATTAAAATATTCCCATGAAAACAACATGTGTTGCAAAACTTGATTGTGGATAATGTATTAATAAATTGCGCGAAACAACAAATTACTAAACTTCGCATCCTTGGCCGTTTTCTGGTTGCATAATCGCAGGCTGACACCTCTGTAGTTTCAGAGGAGACGGCATCTCTTCCCCCCACTTCCTGTTTGCTTGCACGCGGTTTCACCATGAACTACATTTCACTGATACCTGGGTACAATCTTGTATCACAGCACCTTAAGGATAAAAGGCAGCAAATGAACAATATTGCCCTTTTTCTTGCTCAGAGAAGCCACAGAAGTATTCTCAGCATCCTCTCCTCTGCAAGGCGTAGAGTCAAGCCCTTATAATCTTCCTGAATGTGACAGAAACTCCTTCGCTATAGGATTTCCTGCTATGTAATTGAAATGTTCTCCTCAGACGAGGAATTTACTTCCACCAGGCACCAATCTATCCTTACATGCCAGACTGGCAGCTTCCTTTGTTGTTTTGAAGAGGCTGGAAATTCTCTCAGGAATTCTTTCAGACCTGTGGGACTAAGCCTACGATTTAGTTACTTTCAATTGTATCTTTGTGGGATACTGAAGTTTGAACAATGCCATTTCAAGAGCCCAATTCTCATTCTTCTTTTCTTCATTATTTCTTACATGCTGCCAAGTCATAATTGCGACCCTCTTGCAGTAGGTGTTCCTTAAACATTTGCACAGTCTATCTCCCAACGAGCATGTAATTTAGCACAAAGACTCAGTCAAGGCAAGATTAAAAGGAAAAACTCAGAAGCAAATCGCTTGGATGGGGTTGGTATACATTATGTCAAGCAGCACCAACTATTCACTGAGGTGAGTTCCTCTTCTAAACTTCTTCCTGACTCCATATTAATGGTTAAAATCACCATATTCTCATGCATATTCAGAATTTTTTCTTTCCTTCTCCCACACAAAATGCATTGATAGGTGTTTGTGCTATCCACGAACATCACATTGAGTTAAATAATACATATAAAACAGGCGAAAATAACAACTTCTTTACAGAGGGCTCCATCTGACATCCTGTCAGGAGATTCATTCCCTCCCTTCAGCACAAATTATCAGGGCAATCATGACTGACTTCACAGGGATCAAACCACTGAAAGTTTCTTGCTGACATATTACAAAAGGTTTATTCTGTCCAAGTCCTGTGTTCTTCTTTGGCATCTCCAGTGGAACGTGGCACATTCCCAGCTGGCCGAGTTAGATACTTCCCATGAACCAGAAGCAAGTGACAGAGTGATGTTTCAGCCATTCTCAAAAGAAGTACTATGGGATGGGCAACGAGGAACAAGCAGAGATTGGTGGGGTGTGGAGAAAGAAAGCTTTTAAAGTTTTGGAGAAGGCTTGGGGGAGACCTTATTGCAGCTTTCTGTTGTAAAAGGGGAAAGATTGAGAGATGGAGAGAGACTTTTTACCAAGGCCTCTTGTGGCAGAACAAGGGGAAATGATTTTAAATTGGAAGAAGGTAGGTTTAGATTGGATATAAGAATAAGGGTGGTAAAACACTGGAACAAATTGCCCAGAGAGGTTTTGGATGTCCCATAACTGGAAATATTCAAGGTCAGGTTTGACGGGGCTTTGATCAACCCGATCTAGTGAAAGATGCCACTGCTTGTGGCAGAAGGATTGGACTAGATGACTTTTAAAGGTCCCTTCCAACCAAGACTTGTGATTCTATGATTCTGTGTCTGCATATCCATTCGTAAATGCTCATCTTGAAGTTCACTGACCATTTCTAACATCAGCACGATAGACATCCAGCCTAAAATAGAAGTTATTTCCAATGTTCATGTTTAAGTTCATTTTGTGACAGCTTTCATCTTGTGTTTGATCTCACAGGTGGCTGCAGACATCAAGCATGGGAAACAGTTCCTTGGTTCTTGATCCTGATCTCTAGCTTTCTGCTTCCTTCTTTTCTGCCCACAGGTTGGAAGAACCATTGGATGGTTTCATATCTGAAGGCCAGGGCAGCTTTTACCTTGTTCTGGGTTTGGGCTAATCAGGGTTGATCTCAAGCATCTCTGTTGACATCATTGTCTAATTGTGCTGACACGGTAGTGCAGCCCACAGTCATGAGAGCTTCGCAATGTGTATTAGAAAATATGCTAGATATGGGAAGGAGAAAATTTGATATCATCTCATGAGAAATAAGATTTATGTTGTTTCCTTTTCTTGTACTTCTAGAACAAGATGAGTGCTAGCTTTTTTTCCCTATATCACCTCATAAGCATTAAGTAATTCTCCAGAAACTTGGTAGAAAAAATTTCAAAATGAACCATAACCAGGGGCAATAAATAATAATACAAGGTTTTTAATCAAGCCATGGTTATTCTGATCCATAGAAGACAGAGTAGATAAATATTCAGAAATATTCCTAGAAATATAGGAATGAAAAGGATGTTATAATTGTGCTGTTAAAAATGCAGAAAGATCTGCTCATTTCTTGACACCATATGTCTGTTACTTGTATTAAAGGGTTTGGAAACATTGTTTATGGATATTGCATGACCATGAATGCCAAAAATAATAATCCTATTAAGTTTAGTCCAAATAGCATGTAATGAGATTCAAAATGATATGTTAAATACACATTCTAATAATGAAACTCAAATTGCTTTACAAATAGCATCGGGAGAACATTAGCCTATTTTGATTCTAATAATTACTTGCATCCTGTGTTCCAAATCTATTCAATATGCTTTTCGTAAGAACAAATATTTGTTCTACTAATTGTTCTGCAATTCTCCTGGTTATTTTTAAAGGGCTAAAGGGCTACACAAGACCAGCAGTTGTCTGTTAGAATAAGATCTGGTTGTTTTTTTTTTACTTTAATCATCTTACAGTATTTGAGGAAATTAGGTTCTCTAATACCTCTGTCTTTTGTTCAAATTTCAGTTGTCTGTGTTTTGTATACTATCATTAAGCCACTTTTCAAGTGAATCCTTGCCAGACTAAACATAATCTTTCCTCGTTGAACATTCTATCCAAACCACATACAACCACCATAGCCTTTTCTGGATTGTCCTAATATGTGGATTCTTAATTTTTAGGCTAGGTACTATTCCTAATTTTCATATTAATCCTTATCCAACTATTGAGATATTATAATCATATCATATTATCAGTTAATAAGGAGCTGTCAATACATTTTTACTGCAGAAAAATGTAAACTATCTATAAAGAGACCATATGGTTTAAATGTTTTAAAATACTGTTTTTAAATAGAGAGAGAACAGCTATGAATGGGAAAGGAGCTCAGCTTTAGTTTACTTCTGGCTTCACACTGAAACAGCCAGGGATCTCAGTGGGTATTAGAAATGGACCAGAATTGTATAAATGCTACTTTATCCACCCCTTGAAATATTTATTCAGGTTTCTCTCCTTAAGTAAGTTTTCTACAGATGTGAAGTCGATTAGTCTTCAGTCTTACTGCTATGATCTCAAAGACCCAGTGTGTGGCCTCCAACACATGGAAAGATGACCAATGTGCAAGATGCACAGGGGACTTTTCAGATATGAAGCCAGCAGTCTGAAAAATAAAGTGCCTGGGGAAAGTGTGTCTTCTTTCCACTGACTGTGAGATCAGGTTCAAGGAGAAGCTAAGCATGCTTGATACAACTTAGATAACAAGACAAGAGTCAGGCAGACAGAGCCTTGTTATCTTCATTTTTTCACCACATACATTGTATTTGTATTTTGTTCTTTTAAGAAGTACATTAATTTCATTTTGTCCCATTCAAACTGAGTTTTTCTGAAGACCACTGTAAATTTATAACTTTTTAATAACTTCAGCTCTTTCTAATTTCCCTGCATTCCACTTAAAAGGAGGGAACAAACTGTTAGCTAGCAAAAATACTCATAGCAATATCCTGGCCTTAAAAATATCCTATATTTGGCTGGCGATTCCTTTTTTCTTAGCTGAGTTGCGTGTAATTCTTTTCACATATATGGAATAGTCCTGGGTATCAAGTACAGCTGGGATTTCTGAATACAAATACAACCTGATTGCATACCATTGAAACAAAACTCAGTTGCTTGGAGAGTCTATTGGCGAATTCCTTAAGTCTCATTAATCACGTGTGTGGTGACACTGGAGGGGGCTCTTTACTTTCTTATTTCTCATTTGTCTCTGATATTCCCTGTTTATTACAAAATCCCTTCTTTTGCTGGATTTATAATATGGCTGTTTTCCAATACAGTTGTATCCTTTCAGTCTCAAGTGGAGCCACCCATGGGGGAAAGCTGGGAACATGGAGCTTTTTGATGAATACCCTTATTTGCCACAGAGCAAAGAGACCATGACAAACCTTGAAGATGCCTGACAGTGTGGCCCACCAGGGAGATGACAATTGCAGATGGAGTTTGCTGATGTTGCTTGCACAATCTGATTCCAGTCCCCCTACAGCAGAACATGGCTGTTCCTCCACTCTTCTTCTCTAAGAAATTTGTTATTTCTCTTTAGAAATATGCATGTCTAATTATCGTTAGAAATATGCGTGTCTAATTGGGAAATTTATGTATTAATCCTCTTTGGAGTACACATCCTGCATTCTTAAATTGATGTTAAGATCAAAATTCACAAAGATATTTAGATACCAAGATGTGTTTGAGGGTCAGGGCCATGACCGCCTCATGGGGTCCAGCTGCCTTGAACTCACCGTCTATCCCACTTCCAATTTGCTTGTGCTTGCTACTGCATAAACAGACTGAAAAGGCTCTCATCTGGATTCCTCTCTTGCCTCTGTGCAGCAGTACATTGTGGCCACGTGCTTCAAAGTGCAGTCCAGTCAGCTTTTTACTCAGAGGTGTTGTGCTAGGTACATGGAATGGGTTTGCAGAGGGATTTCACCTGGTGTTTGCAATGCAGTAATCAACACTACACCAGCGGTCTGCAGTACATGCTGTTGGTATTCTGCAGTTCGCACGCTGAAACTCCGTTCAGTTTGATGTGCAGGGGACAAATTTGGAAGTGCACATGAAAAATATCTTAATCACTTTTTGGGGGTCTGATGTCCGTAATTCATTTGTCCAGAAAGGTGAGAGCTGAACTTGAAAACATCGTTATCTATTAGGAGGCCCTTAAGGTTCTTTTGCTAAGCTCACAGCAAATATTCTGTGACCTTTCAGAAGAAAAACTGTGTGAGGGTGTAAGTACCAAGTCAAAGTTGCAGATACGCAAAAACTTACCCCATCTTGGAGAAAGGAAGAGCTAAAGAAAATTTTTAGTTCTAAAACATACACTGACATATATAGAGCATATGTAGTGTCTAAGCATTACATAAAATCAAGAGCAAAAATAAATTAGTTATAAGATTCGTGGAGTCTGGCACTATTATCCTCATCCCAAACAATTCTTAGATGGTGTTTCTTCTCTTCATTTGATGTCAATAATTCCTTTTTCAGTTTCTTGGTAGGAATTTGGCATAAAAGAGAGCACCACTGCTGTGATTCCTACTAATTGTCTTGTTAAGTAACTTGACGCTAAGAATACCATAGGTGTTAACAAAAAATTGCTTCCAGAACATAAATGTGTGTTGCCAGCAGAATTTAACCTCCGGCTGTAATAGTAACGCTGAGACACGAGGAGGTCAGAGTGGATTTCTGCCAGATTTCTCTGGGCAGATTTACGCAGGTGTTTCCCTAAAAAGGAAGAGTTGATAATAGGTATGATGGCAATTTCTTCCCTCCAGAAGATAGCTTAGGCAAGTAGACTTTTGGCATGAGTTTTGACCAGGAAATAATTTGTGAACTTCCCAATATTTTTTAAATACATTTTTATAGAAAGCATAAGGAAATTTATGTTAAAATATATCATGTGTCAAACCCCCTGTATTTGATAAATGAAAAATGTTGGTGACTATTCCCATAATGCTTTTTGAATTAGAAACATGGGGAGGAATCGAGGAAATGGAAAAGAGAAATACTTCAAAATGAAAACATAGAGAAGGTTTCTAATTTTTTTTTTTTTAGTCACCTCTACTTGGCAATTTCAAGAAGTTTTTGCTAAAAATTTGCTGACTCTGCAGCCTGGGAGGGGAGATTACTTTCCATTGCCTCGAGTGCCAGGATCTGTCCAAATACGTAAAGGTCGCTCCCACTCTGTCCTTAATTATAGCAGTTTCATCCCCAAAGACACCAGCTGAAGTCACACCTGGGGAGAGAGCGCAGAACTGTAACTTGTAGGTGGCTTCTCCTCTCATTTGTAATGGTGTAAATCAGTCAATGGAAGTCTGAATAAGAAATGGCAGTAAAAAAGAGGGGTCTTTTGTCCACAAAAGCTGCCAAGTGTTATGTGGACTTATTTCAGCCAGGACTACTTTCACTGCCATTTAATGGTTTTATACTACTGGAGTATAATGTGAGGTCTTTAACTGAGATCTCTGGATCAGAAAGCAGCTAGGCTCTGTTCTTCCCTCAGCGTTTCATCTGCAGTGGCCACCAGCAAGTGTGGATGTGGACTGGGTTATGATGTTATGTTAAGACACAGATTTACCTCTACGGAAATGTGGCTGTCAAGTGTCTGGCTAATCTATTCAGTGCTGGGCTGACTCAGACTTTGAGGGAATGGACAGATGTCTGCTCTGATAATCACACTTTTCCTCTCTTTGGCCAAAAACTATTTTGGATTGTTCTTAACATTCCAGAGGAATCCAGGAATACATGGGAAGAAGCATAGTTGGGTAAAGGACAGAAGATTTTAGGTGAAAAAGCGGCCTACAGAAATTACCAGAGGGATGGAACATCTTCCCTGTCAAGAAAGGCTGAGATTTGGGGTTGTTCAGCCTGGAGAAGAGAAGGCCTTAATTGTGACCTTCCTTAAAGGGGCCTTTAAGAAAGAGGTGGACAGTATTTTTAGCAGGGCCTGTTGTGACAGGACAACAGGTAACAGTTTTACATTAAAAGACAGAAGATTTAGACTAGATCTAAGGAAGAAATTCTTACAGTGAGGGTGGCAAGTGGCACAGGTTGCTCAGAGAGGTGGTAGAAGCCCCATCCCTGGAAACATTCCAGGTCAAGTTGGACCTTGGGGCTCTGAGCAACCTGCTCTGGTTGCAGATGTCCCTGTTCACTACAGGAGGGTGGGACTATATGACCTTTGAAGGTCCCTTACAACCCAAAGCATTCTCTGATTCTCTGATTCTATGAACTAAATGCTAGCAGGTAGGGACTGCTCTGTTCCAGCATAAAACCCAGCAAGGTGGGTACATACACATGTATGTATCTTCAGGTTAAATATTTCGTCTTTTGGTCGGGATTTACGCACCAGCAAACAAGACATGCATCAACACCTGAGAATCCTCACTCCATTGTATGCACAAGCCACAAGGAAGGCTGAACCAAAACGTCTGGCAGTTCGGTCACGAGGTGGGCTTAAACGAGTAGGAGTAACGTCTTTGGAGGGAGGGAGAAAAAGGTGAGAGAAGGCAAACAGAATAATATATAGGAAAAGGAACCCACCCACTCTTCACCCAAAGTATGTAATCACCTCAGGAATCTCAGGTCAGGGCTTCCCAGAGACACAGATGGCACCAGGAATGCAGGCAGCCACACTGAGCTGCCTGTCCTGTCCTGCCAGCCAGTCTCCAACGCTGGCCTTTGCACTTGTCTCACCTCACATGTATTGCCCCATAAATGCAATAAACTTCATAAACCTGCCCAGTTCCCTCTCCCAACCTTGTCCTTCCCTCTCCCCTGCATGCCTGCACAGCTGCCTCTCTGCCTTATAGCACAGCTGCAGTCCAGCCCAGTCTCTTCTTAGATCTCACCGAATGGGAGGTGAGTAAGTAGCAGTCTTGGAAAGGGATGAAGATGTCTTCATTTTGCATAATTTTTAAATTGTTTTTTCCTCTCCTTTCCCAAAAGGAAATCACTATCTCAACAAACAAGTTATGTGTTGAAATGAACTCAAAGTGTGAGTCTTGTGAGCCAGTCCCAAGTCAAGTTGGACTCTTTTATTTTTTCCTTTTTCCTTGTCTTCCATTCTCTCTCTTTTTATTTTTTCTCTTTTTATTTTAATGGTGAGTCCAAGCAGGGAAGAATTGCCAATGTGCTTATGAAAAATTGACTGACAATCTATTTGCGGAGAAAACAATTGAACTAAGTCTCCAGTCCAGGAGAAGTACGTCAGCTTTCACCTGGCGTCAAAACAGCTTAGTCTAATCAGATTGAAAAGCAGGAGAGCAGAAGAGCTAGCTAGAAATGAACTCACAGAATTTCTGGTGAGGTCAAATATTAGATTTAAGATATATGTTGGGTTAGTCTTCCTCTCTTCCTGGCAGCTGGGAAGCTGAGAATGTACTCCTGGCCGTACCATTGACCTGCTCTGTCGGTGAGGTTAGCACATCTCTGTGGTTCTGATTCTTCCGCTACAAAAATTTGTGGTACTCAGACTACTCTGAAATTGACCCCTGCAGCTGAAACATTCTGCAACAGGGTAATTGTGTCAGGGTTTATAAGACGAGAGAATATTTTTATTAATGCCAGAGATACAGCTGGAAAAAAAGTCAAGCTTCTGAGATCCCCAAACCTCCTGGACTTCATTATTGGTCCTGGTTTACAACAGCATGCTTGAACTCACTAAGATCACATACTGTTCATGTTAGCGTATGCAATAAAAGCTTATCTGCACATCGGCAGAGGAGCACAGAGAGGCAACGGTGAGGGGGAAGCCCAAACAACACCCTGATCTGGCTCTTTGCAGGACCATTCCCAAAGCCACCAGCCCACCACGGGTCATGTTTACAAGCTCAGAGAAGCCCTGAGGCACAAAGGCGGGTGGGAAACCAAATTAAGGACTCAGAGAAAGGGGCACCCAGTCCCCGCCTTTCCCTGGGATAACCAGGAAGGCCTCATCTCTAGTGGATAGGTGTGACAACACCCAACATGATTAGTCAATGCTGGATCACCTTTTGTATTGAGGTGCGAGTTTCCCTAGGGGTGCAGGACAGGTTATGGGATGTGTTTCAGGATTGCATTGAACTTACCAAAGGATGTTTAGGGAAGGAACCAAAGGGGGAGAAAGGGAGGGATTTAGGTCATCTGGGGAGGAACAAGAATGGGCCAACAGAGGGATAAATTGTTAAAAGGGGCCAGTTGCATGTAATTAGTTTGCTAGTCAGTATGTTCATACATCTGTTCCTGGCACCTGACCAGTACAGCCTGTCCTGTTCTCATTAAAATCCATTTCTACATCTTTTCCTTGATGAGGGACTCCCCATTTGTTGTGCATTTGTGTGTACAGGGGTCTGAGTGCCAGCACCTGGAGTCAGACTGTTGGCCAGGTGATTTACGGGTCCATAGTGCCAGGAACTTTGGTGGGTGCGAGTGTGTGACTGCTGGTGCAGATCAGGCTGGACTAGCTGTTGAATAGATGAAATAGCCAGAGTTGAGGTGGTGTCTGAGAGTGACACTGTGGGTGAGCTGGCTACTGGAAGGGCCAGGGGAGTCCTGGCAGTTGCTGGAGAGCTGTACATGTGTATGCACGCACATGTGTGTGTTTGTGCTTACAAGTGGACTCGTGAGATGGTCTGTACGAGCAGCTGGAGTGGGGCTGCTGCCTCAGGGGCTTGTATGTTCAAACACCAGCAGCTGAGGAGACTGGCACCGTAGGCAGCCACTGGCTGACTGAGTGTCCGAGCTCAGCTATTGAAGGGATATGCATTGCAAATTTGCACATACGACTGTATATCTTCCAACAACAGACCTTCATCCTGGTCAGGCAGAGGGGGAACTGTCTGCATTTGTGTGTGTTTGGAGTGTGTCTCTGTGTTTGCGTATGTGTGCTCTTGGGAACACATGCTCAAGCCCCACTGCTTTTTGGACCTGGGGCACGGAGCTGCTGCAACATTGCCTCTAATGTGCTTCTGAATTCGGCCCTTCCCAACAGCCCACAGTGCTCGTGGCAACAGAGCGACATGACTGACAGTTGTCAAATTCAGCTGCTGAGGGGTTCAGTAAAACAAGTATTTAGCACCTTGCACTGATGACCACTGAAGCCTGGAGAGGTGATGCCATCGGGTGATGTTTGGGAGCAGAGTAAAATCGGTAAGGCTGGAAGCTGAATGATGCAAGCAAGCCTGGACATTGTCCTGACCAAAGTTAAATTTCACTCTGTGTCCACCTCCCACAGGCTCAGCTGTGGGCAGCCATGGCAGACACAACGGATACCTGAGTCCACTCCAGTTGAGTTAATCTTACTGAAAAAAAGCAGGATGTTGTTCAACCCCCTCTGCAATTGCTCAGAAAGCTCCCATATACTTGCATGATACAAGATGATGAACACAGAAATGGGTTGTAAATGGTGTTATCGCATGAATGTATCCTGGAGCGACCCTGCTGGAAAAGCAGGCTCACAGCAGTGGTGTTTGAGTGGGATCTTCCTCTGCACATCCCCGGCTATTCCCCTCCCCTCCCTTCCCGCCCCCCCC
>NW_010388500.1:0-2926 GCF_000710305.1 Buceros rhinoceros silvestris | reverse complement strand
AAGGAAGGATGACAGCACGGGTTTGAGGTGAGGAGGGTTCGGGCTGCTCTCTCTGATCCTGTCCCATGAGGAGAAAGGTTCGGGTTGAAGGATCCCAGAGCAAATGCTGCGGGGTTGTGGGGTGACAGCCAGGACTGCTCCTCTCTGGCTTCGGAGGATTTTGGCTTTCCCAAGGTACAGAGCCACTCACCACGGACAAAATCACCCTATGGCTCAGGCCGTGCTGGGAAGAGCTGTCACACCACAGCACCCATCTCTCACATCACTCCCGACCTCCCTCCACTTACTCCACTGATACGTAAAAGCCCACCGTTAGCAGCCAGCAGCACGCACGGCCACTGACGAGCGAGACGAGCTCGCTCTGCTTTGCGCATCATCAAGCAAGTTGCCAGCAAAGCCCCGGTGCCTGACTCATTATTGCCACACTGATGCCGGCGATGGAAACAGCCCGGCACGGCATTGCAGGCAGCGAGGAGGAACCGCAGGCAGCAGGAGGTTGATTTATAAACACGGCAGATTTGTTATGTCCGACTCGTTGATGGGAAATTGAGAGAAAGCCCCTCAATGGGCTCCTTGGAGAGCCGCTTTCCGTCTAGTGCTGCGCTTTAAAGTATATTCAGAATAACAACCCAATAAATTAAAAGCTGCGAGGCAGCCCACGGAGCTGATCAGTGTGGCAAACTGATCCGCTCACACTCCTTCCCTGCTCCCATCACCAGTTTGGGGACAGCGTCCATGTGCCACAGCATGCCCCGGCACACCTGCACCGATTTCCCCCAGCCGCAGTTTGGCCCAGGACCAAACCCCTCCGGTTTGGGGTCTCTCCAGGATTCTGATGGGACGCCCTTTCCTCATTCCAGCACCATCCCCGTGCTTCTCCTCCTCCTCATCATCCCATCCCAGAGGAACGCTGCTCCCTCCCTACATAAGCATCTACTCCCGATGATCCCCCCCTCCATCACGGGGAGCCCCGCGAGCCCCCCAGGACACAGCACCAAGCCCTGGGCTCCCGCAAGCAGCTCCCCAGACAAGGTACACTGCTAATTAAACCACAACCGACTACAGCTCCATTACAATTAAAAGACAATTAGCTGCATGAGCCAGCACATGGGAGCAATGTGTGTGTTTTGGCAGGGAGACAAACCCCCTGTCCCTCCCATCCCACCAGCCAGGGCCCTTCTCCTGATGGTGTGAAGACCAGCAGCTTGTGGCCACCAGCACTGTCACCAGCTGAGACGCCTCGGCTTCACCCCAGCACCCAAAGAGCCCCAGAGCTGCTCCAGCACCCCACGCTCCTTCCCTTCCCGGGAAGGGGTTTGCCCTCAGCTAAAATTTAACTAAAGCCCAGCTAGTGTCTCCTACCACTTCTCCCTTCACACCCATCACTTGCTTATTTTCTCCTTTTAATTTCCACACTCCTAATGACTGCATTATTAAGCCTGTAGTAACCGGTTAAATTGTGCGTGTCCTTCTGCTGGATCCCATCCTGCCAGGAGGCAAAGCTCCGGGCAGAAGAGCCAGGGCTGGCTGGGCACAGCGGCATTGTGCCGGCGTGGCAGCACCCGAGCAAGGGACCACACGAGCAAGAGGGAGCCCAGGGCTGAGCAGGGAGACGTTTTCCTTCAGCTCCCTGCCTGGGAAATCCCCTTTTCCCATTCCCAAGGGATGGATTTGTGCCCAGGGATGGGCAGGGGCATGAGACAACTTTAAGGGTGGCTCCAGACAAAGGCTCCAGTCAGGGGATGGGATGGGAGCAGCCACGAGCTCATACCCAGGGCAGGATGGAGAGACCCAGCAGAGGCCAAGCAGTGCTTCTCCTCAAAACCAGCAGCATCAGGAGTGCAGTGACACCATTCGCATTAAAATCCAACAAAAACCTCCCTGAGTTTCACACCAAAACAACTGGGGCTGCTTAAACTCACAGATTCGGGTTTCCTCCTTTTTCTGAATAAAAAAATGCCACCAACTCCTCCAGCAGCCGAGACTATCAACAATTTATCAAAACCCACCACGTGCCAGCCCTTTTCCCCTGCTGCCCCCGGTTCCCCGGCAGCGCAGGTTACAGCAGCACCATCGCATCAGCTGGGAACCTCTTCGCTTTGCTGGATCTTTATGCAAGAGCTTCGGGCTAACTCAGTTTGATCCTCACCCACCACGTCCCGGCTGAGCGGCAGCGAGAGGATGACTGCGAGAGACAGGCTGGGAGAGGGCCGCGGGTGCTGGGTGGGAAGCAGAGATGCTCTCGGAGAGCAATGTGAGCTGACAGGCGGCTCCCAGGGGATGTGGGGACCCGTGCTGGGAGATACCGGGGCGGGGAGGAGAAAACCGGGCTTAAAGGCTGATAATTAAAGTCCTCCTGTCAGGGTATTAATACCTAAATGCAACCAGCGAATGCATTAGCAGGGATCCCAGTGGGGCTGTTGTGCTGTTTTATTTGATGGGTTTAATTAATTTATTGCTCCGCACACAACTGCTTCCCAACCGGTGGCAAACACACTTAGCCAGGAGACACCTAGGGGGGACATGATCAGACTCAGCCACTCCCACAGGGGCCCAGGGATGACCCCAAGCTGTCCCCCACCACGCAGGAGCTGCAGCCTGGCTCCCAGTACACACCACTCACCCACCTCAGCTTCCCAGTCTGTCTGCATCCTGGCAGTCACAGTGCCCAGGTCCATCTTGGTGGCCCAGCTTGGCTGTGCACAGCCCCACAGGATCCCAGCACAGGGACCTGACTGCTCCAAGCTCCCCACCTCATGCTGAACCCTCCCAAATAGAGCCGGAGCTTCCTCCACATCCATCATCCTCCTCCTCATGCAGCACACCTGGGGAGGAAACCCACAACCACCCACCCACCCAACCAGCCCTGCAGCTGCTCACTGCCCTCACTAGGGACCTCATTAGGGACCCACAAGCCCCTCGGTGC
>NW_010388499.1:445-867 GCF_000710305.1 Buceros rhinoceros silvestris | reverse complement strand
TTGTCCAGTGTGTTCTTGCTTTTCAGCAGTAACAGCGCATTCTGCCATTGGACCCGTGACAACCTGCGGTAGTGGTGTAGTAACCCTTTGAGTGAAGTTCAAACAGTTTGCTTGAACCTTACCGTCACTTTTTGTCACACTGGTCTCCTCCTCATGTACCTGTGACATCACCAAAGCCCTCAAAAGCCAGCGGCCTGCTCCCTGCCCCATCTCCTGCTCTGGCCTCCAAGACATCACAAAGCTCTGCACAGGCCAGAGTCAGGGAGGCCTGGTCAACCCCTTCTCAGTCAACGAGGTCATCAGTGCTAGAGTAGCACCGAGATTGGGACTGCGACTGGGAGGCTTCGCCTACCCCAAGGGTGGACGCCTCCGTCTACCCAAGCACCTTCAAATGGACACCTGGTACACCAAGTACGGGGACA
>NW_010388499.1:0-378 GCF_000710305.1 Buceros rhinoceros silvestris | reverse complement strand
ATTTTACAGGGAGGCCTGGTCTACCCTTCTGTCTGTCGGCACTGGGAGGCCTCGCCCACCCCATGTGTGGACGCCCACGTCTGCCCAAGCGCCTTCAACAGGACGCCTGGTACAGCAAGTACGGGGTCATGAACAGGCGTCAAGGTCATCCCGTTCTCACAAACAGGACATCACTGAGCCCGGAGCAAGCCAGCGGCAGGGAGGCCTGGTCAACCCCTCTTCTAGCATGATGACATCAGCTCTACCCCTTCACTGGGGAAAGGAGAAAATGGGGAGGCCCTGTCCACCCAAATACTCGGGCGGCCAGGTCTACCCAGGTAGTGACTGCGGGATCCAGGTATCCAGGAGGATACACTGTCAAAGCAGTCTGGAGATTCC
>NW_010388498.1:19044-42286 GCF_000710305.1 Buceros rhinoceros silvestris | reverse complement strand
GACTCTGGATTCTCTATAGCCTGATGGGTTTTCAAGAGCTTATTGTGTACTATACTCCTTTAATATCTATAGCAGATACTGAGGAAAAGCAAGCAATATAAAATACAAAATTTGGTCAACAGCCGATTGAATATGAGCCAGCAGTGTGCCCAAGAGGCCAAGAAGGCCAACGGCATCCTGGCTGGTACCAGCAATAGTGTGGCCAGCAGGAGCAGGGAGGTGATTGTCGCCCTGTACTCGGCACTGGTGAGGCCACACCTTGAGTCCTGTGTCCAGTTTTGGGCCCCTCACTACAAGAAGGACGTTGAGGTGCTGGAGCGTGTTCAGAGAAGGGTGACGAAGCTGGTGCAGGGTCTGGGGAGCAAGTCTGACGAGGAGCAGCTGAGGAACTGGGGTTGTTTAGCCTGGAGAAAAGGGGGCTCAGGAGAGACCTTATTGCTCTCTCCAGCTACCTGAAAGGAGGCTGTAGCGCAGCTGGGGTCAGTCTCTTCTCCCAAGTAACAAGCAACAGGATAAGAGAAAACAGCCTCAAGTTGCACCAGGGGAGGTTTAGTTTGGATATCAGGAAAAATTTCTTACACACAGAGGGTTGTCAAGCATTGGAACAGGCTGCCCAGGGAGGTGGTGGAGTCCCCATCCCTGGAAGCGTTTAAAAGACATGTGGATATGGCACTGAGCAGTGCGGTTTAGGGACCCTCACAGTGCAGGATGAATGGTTGGACTTGATGATCTTAAAGGTCTCTTCCAACCACATGATTCTGTGATTCTGTGAAATTTGGCACATAGGAGAAAGGTTATTAAAAAGATTATTAAAGGTTATTAATCAATACTTGAGAGGAATGAGCACTGTACAGACTGCAGTCCTGTAACCTATGGCAGGAAAATACGGTTAATCACATTTGAAACACTGAAGTCACTGAAGAGGAAATGGTTATTGGCTTAGGCTGTTTTAGAAGAGAGCAGGCAATGAATTCATATTCTTAACACAATGTGTGCTGTAATGCAGATTTCTCAAAGCCCTTAAAAATTCCCCAGAACGGTGTTCAAATAAATACTACACCAGGAAACACGAAACGTCTGCTTTAAGTTTGACCATGAAATACATTTATACCTGTTCCATCTCCTTTGGTAATTGTCACGTGGTTGAGATGATTTCACTGACAGCAGATTTTTTTGTTAGGATCCTACGTCATTATGTCAGTACCCACGCTGCAGTCTAGGTAGGGCAGCTACACGTCTTGCAAATATGCATTAATGTATTTATAAATAGTCTTAGAAAGAGGCTTAATTCCAATTTTTTTATATTACATTAGGCCTCTTCATCATTATGAAGGCCCCTTCATTAGGCCCCTTAATCATTAAGAATTCAAACTACCAAGATACATCTTATCTACATACGCTGATCTACACATACACATATGCTTAGGTAAACTGGGAGATAAGCCACAAACTGAAAACTCCGTATTTAGATGGGAGGAGGAATTGTTTATGTGGCTTAAGGAACAGTCAGTAATTATTGTTAAACAGTTTCTTGAACTCAGACCTAAGAAATTCTGGGTTTAGGAGAAGACAGTGGGGGTTCGGGTTTTGCCATTAATGACATTTCTGTAGTGAAAAGACACAAAACCTCATTTTCAATCCTCAGCTGTTAACTTTGAAAAAGCTTGTATCTTTGTGCAAAAATCATATTTCATTTGAATTTCCTATATTACGTTTATTTACAAAGCTGAGTTATTATTATTATCCTCTCCACTTTAATTACATCGGGGCAGATTTCTTACACTGTGATTAACGTGCAGGTGGAAGAATATCACTGAAGAGTTAATGACGGGACAAAGACTATTTCTTTTACCACCTTGTTTCTGTCCTCGTGTATGTGTTATCTAAACGGCACAGAGAGCAGTGAGTGGTAGGCTGCCTGTCCCTTACTCTGGTTGCAGCCTTCTGAGGAGAGAGGAGCTGCCTGGAGGAGCACTGACCTTTCTGGAGAAGCAGCTCTGGAGTAGAGGGTGGGGAGGGCAGGCAGAGGCACGGCAAGCAGGGAGCAGCAGGCAGGAAAGCTGGAATGAACAGAAGGGTTTGCCTGCAGCTGGGAAAGAGACTCAGAAATAACGTCGTTTCTCCAGAAACCTAATGGGGAGATGTGTAAACCATGTGCAGACTAGGCGGCTGCCGAAAGTTGCCCAAATGGAAGGCAAATTTGAGTAGAGAAATTCGTCCCGTAAGGCACACTGGAGGTGATCTGCAAACTTCAAAATCAAGACTCCATTGATAAGCCTCAGCTTTCTCTGTAAAGAACTCTTTTGCTCTTCTATTTGCTATTTTGTGTGCTAACACCATCTCACTTTAGAGATAGGAAGCTCTTGGTTTCTTTCAGCACGTTCACTTTAAAAAGCAGAATGAGTAGGTCTACTTTTACAGCCTTTGATGACTCAGGGGTCTGTCAGCTAGCAGTGATAAACATATATGACACATTATATTAAAAATATATATATGAATGTGTAAATGTAACCATCAGCTAAAAACTGTATGAGATATATTAAGATATATATTCCTGACAAGAGTAATTTTAATTTCTGAAATTAATTAATTTAGTCATAGTTTCTCAGCTTCAGCTTTTTCTTTTCTATTTTAGTACATCTCCGTTACCTGAGTTGTACTTCAACAGCAGTTTAGTGGCATGAAAAATACCGCAAGGCTCATTTAAAATCTAATCCCAGGAGATAAATTCCTAACAACTGATGTCTTGAACAGTCAAACATGATCTCCATTGTTAATCATACAGAAACTTTCCCCGTTTTTAATGCTAGAATTGTAAAGTCGGGGCGGGGGGGAAAGAAGTACTTCATTTTCTAGCTTGGTTTCTGCAATAGCAACAAGGATAACATCCCACTGTAACATGTACTCTGCTATTTTCTAGACATAAGTTTTCCACTTATTTTGGACTAAATCATAGGTAATAATAAATCAAGTTTCTAGAGACAATTAGTGCAGTTTGACTCAAGTAGTGCTGGCTTGAGTAGACTTCTTATTTAATTTCTAAAAAACTTATTTCAGAATAAATCCTTTTTGCATTTGGAAATCTGAAGTATTCTTTCACTTGAGCTCATGGCTGTTGCTCAAATAAGAAAAGAGGGATTATGTTTTTTCATAAGGGTAGGCACAGTCCTAAAAACATTCCTACTGCATAGTTAAAGATTTTTTTTCCTAACTTTCGTAAGACTTTTCTGTGCTCTAAAAAGGGTTGATATTAAGCACAAAGTAAATAAAAACGCTGCTGTCTGAATATGAAGCAGCAGAATAGCCTTCAAAAATCCTTAGGGTATCTCTTAGAATTACAAAGATACGCATCTGTGACCACGGAGACTCCTGTAATAAAAGGATTTTTTAACCAAGTTCTACTGAGCACATACAGTGTGCTCTCAAGCTGTTAATGTGTCTCCTTCTGTGCCTCCCTCCCCACCGCTTTGCTTCTTTAATGAAATAAAAACCGTTTAAGTTGACAAAACCATTGATGTTTTCACTAGAAACAGAAACCTATGCAAAGGGCTATGCAGCAATCTTTAAATCGTAAATTGAGCAACTGAGACATCAGTAGGTGAAACATCCCTCAAGAGGTGAACACACAAAACTTCACTGTGGGTACCTCAGTTCGCACGGTTAAGGTAGACGGCACAGTTCTAGCTTGTGGTCGTAGGGTACCTAGCTGTTTTTTCCCTGATTTCTGGAAAATAATTTCATCTGAATAGTCCCAACATTGTCATATCATCTAGGTGACCCAAAAATATATGCCACACTCTGAAATATTATTCCTTCATTCGCTTATTTATCAGTTCTGCTGGTAGGAGCATTAATTGCAGCTTGCTAGCTATATAAAGAAATAAACAAATAGAGGATTTTTCACTTGCTTTGCCATAAATTAGAATGTATTTGCAAGGCAAAATATATCCAAAAAGCATTTCCTATCTTGCTATTGTAAAAAAAAAAAAAACAACAGAAACCAAACCCCACCCCGCCACCCCCCAACATTGTTAATTTAAAATAATAGCTTTTAAAGATTGAGTCTATTTTTTTCCTTACCGGAAGACTGCAGGAACAAAACACCATTAATGCATTTGCTGCCATTCCTGATTAAAATGAAGATTTAAAGCCCTGTACATCCTGTCTTAAATTAATTTTTTTCAGATTACGTTAGGATCATGTTCATTTCAGAACAACAGCTTACCGTCTGGAGCAGTGGCAGACAAGTGGCAGAGCAGACAAAAACTGGAAGATGTTTGCTTACACAGCTCACTAATTACAACACCCCCCCCTTCAAAGATAATAATTTCCAGTTTTGTTTTAATTTATAAGTCTCAAAAACTTTCCCCCTCTTTTAATTCTAAATTAAGGATTAAACAGATACCTGTAGCTGATTAATCCCTCAAATAATTAGCCTTACGTAAATATGATTGGGACACAAGGCTGAAGGGGTATGCAGGATTTATGCTCTATTGCCACACAGAATATAATTTCATCACACGTCTGCTCTGGGGTTTATCAGCATAATAAAAGTAAGAGCCTTGCTGTATAGTACCCATGGCCAGCCTTTCTTTGCCTTCAGACTTCAATAAACCTTGTCACCTTCTCCTTCCCACTGAAAAAAGATATGCAAAATATCTAAGAACTTGTGCTCCACATCTGCTTAGAGATTGTCCTGCAATCACTGGGATAAACACTAAGGATACGGTGTAAACTGCTTCATAACTAACTCAGCAGTTTTGAAAGAAGCCGAGCTTCAGAACTGATGCACTTGGTTCAGTTCAAAGGAGTTCAGTTTCTTAAATTTGGTAAATCTCAACACTTTTTAAAAAACCAGAATATCTGGAATCCTGAAAATCAGGACCATATTTTATTCAATAGCAAAGACAGGTTTGTGCATGATTTTTGTGCAGTAGGAGATCAACATTCACAAAGCCAGCAACTTTCATGTACGTAGAGGAAAAAAGTAAAATTTGGTTAGGAACCATCTGAGGACTCCCCACACTGGAACTGTGTGTGTTTTCCGGTCCGTATCTGAATTTGGATGTGAACCAGTCCCTACTTTAACCAGAGCACATTCTGACAGCGGTGCCACGCTGCAGAGCCCGTTTCCCTCACTGCTGTTTCACGGATGAAAAGTTGCTGTTTAAGGTGAGAAAACTGTTTGCTGGCAGCAAAATAAACTATCTTGGTAAGAGATCAGGAGGTTTCAATCTCTTGGAAAGAAATCAAAGTTTCCTTCCTTCGTTTAAAACACTTGATCCACTATTCTCTGTACCAGGCACGTGGAAAATTCTGAAGACATTATCCATTTCTTTATTCCTTTCCCTGCCTGGAACCGGTGTAAGAGTACACACTCGGTGTTAGCTCTCATGGGTAGTAGATCCAAGATTAGGATTATGAATTCATGAATTACAGGACTTTATATCCAGCATATGTCACCATATTTTCATTCACATCAAAAAGAATATAACATTGTACGTAGTAGTGACACAGAAAGATGGGGAGAGAAGCAAAAACGTGAGCTGCAGAAAGGAGAAAAATCACCTTGGGTGGGAATTCAGGAAAATCAGTACTTGAACAGTACCCATTGCTTAAAAGAGAAGAATTCTTATTATGGGATGTCTTATACTAAGATGAAAGCAGGAGAAACTACTGATTCTTAGGCTGCATCAGACAATGCATTAGATTATTTTAAGCAGCATGTTATACGCATCCTTAACATTTAGTACAGAGCACGTTTTCTAAATTCTTCCTCTGCACAGGATGAAACGATGCAGTTGTACAACACAGCTACGGAAAACAGCTGCCCCCATTTCTAAAGAAGCGTGGAGAATATTGCTGCTTTTTCTATTTATGATACAACCCGATCTGAGTATCAATAGATGCACAGTACCCAATCGTTACACAATCTCTGCACAGCCTCTCAGAGAGTTCGTCCTTCTTAATTTAAACTTAGAATTTTTTTAACAAGTGTGCTCTGATGGATCATTAGTTTGACAGTGCTGAAATTCGGAACCTAGCGTCACTCTTACTTTCAGTATGTTAGCATGGGAAAACAAAAGTTTACGTGCCTGTACACGAGAGCTGGCAGCACAGCTTAGCTGTCTTTATCAAACAGCCAGAATTAAGTCTTTGGTTTCTCTCTGGGCATCAAGATATTTAAACTGGTCTTCTCAAACCTTACTTAGTATTAGGGTGAATATTTATTTCTATGCAGATGCTGATTAAAATAGCCTGCACCAGTGATACAGTTTATTTACAGACATGTACAGTAATTGTACTAAGGAACTTAAGAAAATTTACCTTAAACTACAGCTTAATTTTGAATATATGTTGATTTCATATTTTTCACCTTTTGAGAAACCAGTTAATTGCTGACCTCTCATTACATTTTCAAGGCAGCTTTATTTTTACCAGCTCCATCATGGTTCTGTGGTCAAAAATAATCTCTTACCTGCCCGCAGAAATGCATTAATGTATCAAGTCCTAATGGGGCATAGTACAGAAGTCAGCCTGGAGGAAAGGAAGAAAGAGATACCTTGAAAAGAACAAAAAGAAAAATTTCATCTGTATTCATCAGAGGAAACTTCTTCATTTAATAACTGTTTTCAAATCAGCTTCGTAGTTCTTGCCTAATTAGGACAGAATAAAACAAATTTACAAGCCAGATAACATATTTGAGATTACTATTGTTAACTGTACTTCTGTACAAGTTCAACAGAGAGTTTCCTCCTGTTGTTCGTGATATCCTGTTGGTATTGTTTTTGGAAATTGAAGGTAAATTCTTTTTGGCTTGTTTGTGAATCAGGCATCTCTCTCCAGTTTATTACAGAGGAACAGGCTAAATTGGTAGTCGGTACTAGTGGTCATTCTTCATGATCATGATGTTATTATTACTGATAAGGACAAAAGCTATCCATACTTCTTGCTGTGAATTTAATTCCTTCATGTAAGGAAGTGCAGGAACAGCAACACTTTAGGGGCCTTCCTGTTTGGTATTGTCGCAGACTATATCACCAGTTCCATGCTGATCATTCCTTTCTATCAAGAAATAGCTCTGTCGTCATTTGATCTGGAGAAGCCGTTCCTGACAGTTTGACTGAATTGCCTCAATGCATCCTGCAACATGATTTCTTTTTCTCTGCCTTCACATTACTAAAGCTACTTCTGACTTACGTGCCGATGATGTCAGAAGCAGGTTCAAGGCCTCAGAAGCAACCACTATGGCAATGTGCTCTGCTCTGTGTCCTCCTGAGAAGTCCAGGGTCTCAGAAACATTTATCTCCTTGTAGTTCCATCAATGCATTTCCATAGACTGACATGTTACTAAGCACTGCAGACTCAAAGAAGCTTTTACCGCTGTACAAATGTGTTCAGTCAGAATAGTACATGTTACTGTGGGAATGCTTGCAGACAGGATTAACAGCAAACCTGTTCTTACTTGAAGTAGACCTTTTACCCCAGTGATTCAGAAGTCACAAAACATGTCTAGCACATCCCACATCACGTTTGCACGAAGTAATGCAAACCAAACATAACTGAACATTCCTGTACAACAACTGTTTTCTAAAACAGTTATTCCACTATTGTTAACTGAACTACAACTTATGACAACTGATATATCCATAGTCATCCCTCTGACATTCGTTATAAAAACACGAACTGCAGAAGCATTCATCGTGAGGAGCTCCCATCATAAGGACATGTACACAGTGTGTCATTCAGCCTTGCTGTATCTTTCCATTCTGTAAAATGTAACTGTCAGAACGATTTGAATGAATCATATGGGCCCACATGTACGTTTTGTAAAGGACTCTGAAAACACACGTCAAAATTAATTAGTTCTGTTTAGTTTCACGTAATGCTTGTGCACAGAAGAAAAACGAACATTTTCTTTCTTCCTAAGTAATTATACTAGATATTGCAATAGCACCATGTCAGTGTACATTAATCAGGAAACAAAACACTGGGAAGAAACTGGCTTACTAACAAAGCTCAGATATTGAAAAGCATGGATAAAGAGCATAAACAGGATAAAATAATTACTCAAACAGATTGTGCCTGCACTTGGTCAACGGGAAAGGGAGGAACTAACCACAGCGGCTGTCCCAAAGTTGTCAGAGGAAAAGGAATAGAACTAAGATATCCAGAAGCCCTTTCAAAGAGACAAGAGACTCATGTTTTTTTCTCCTGTTTCTCTCTGTGCCCCACCTCGGCCTGCCCCAGACCTTTCACCACCTGGGGCTGACCGGTACTTGACAGCTGTTCTTTACGGCACCTTTTGTCTGTCCAAGCTACTGACTTAACATTAGCTTCCGTCAAAGTTGAGTGGCTTCGTTCAGAATTGTGCCAGCCCTCTGGAGGTGACAGAAGAAGGTCCTTATGTGGGATAAGCCTGAGGACAATACACTACGTCATATAAAGGAAATGAACTCAAGAAAATGGGGCAAATGGTGCTACCTACAGATGTCTCCTGCTATATTTTCCCATGAATGCAGGTTCTTGCATTGTAAGGGACACAGCGACATCACCCGCTGTGTTCTTGCTCTTACTCTTTTCGAGTAAGAGATGCCTAAAAGATTTCCACTCCCTCATGAACGCTAAGTGTGACTTTTGCAAATGCAGAGGGCTGCTGGTAATGTTACTCTCCGGTTCAGACAGTTATATAAATGAAAGTCAGAGAAATACCTAGCAATAGTTTCCTAAAAAACATTAATCTTTTTATCTACTGTTTAAATTAAATACTAGATTTAGAGCTACTTGCTGCAATAATGCAATGTCTAATTCTAAAAAGTTACATGCTTAATGGACTTAGTTTTCAGCTTCTGACCACGCGTTCCTTAGCGTGGCTGTGAAGCTCCCAAAGGGTGTTACAATGCAGGGTTTCAAATGAACTCCCCCGAAGCCACAATGATCATAGGTGACCTTTACCCATATCACTACAAGTGATAGGTCTCATACTATAAAAAGCCAGTAATTTCTGCTATCCACAGATTGCAAAATTGGTATGTTTATCACTTGGGAAAAATGTATGCTGTGCTTTTAGCAGAAGTCCCAGAACTGGTAGGATTTTCAGTGCTTCTGTGGTGCTGTGAGTCATAGTTCCCAAGATCTTAATTTTTAATTAAATCCTATTATAGAGAAAAAATTTTATGCATAATTAATTTTTTTTTACAATTCATCACTGCATAAATAGATTAAAGGAATTAAAATATTTTGGTATTAAAAATTCTAATGATAAAAAGATACAAATTATCACAGCATAAAAGAAGCAACACATACTTTTTAAGGTAAATGACATGAGCACACTTAGTCATCAGTGTAGATATTCAGATCAGAAAAATGTTACATATATATCATTAAAAGCTGTAAAAGCAAGAATATTTTAAATATAGTATTATGAGCATTTTACTTCTAAAAAGCAATGCCGATATTAAAAGTATATAAAAATATGCATCACATTATAGCTACATTTAAAAATTACAGGCATCTGCTTTAACCAGAGGTATCATCTTAGTTTAACCAGAGATATCATCTTAGTTCCATTTTGCTTTCTGTACTGACATTTGTTTATGGTTGAAGAAATCACTGTCTCTAGTGTATTGTTTGGTAAGAGGCTCTTACCCTCAATGTAAAGTTGCCTCCCCTAGTGCCTGGAAACTGCAGGCAGGTTCCTGTTACTAAAGCTATTCCATACTGGAACAGAAAAGTGAAGTACTTGCTGCAATGCAAGGTGTGTGTGGAGTAAATGAGCCTCTGCCATTACACTACTGAAGGTACATAGCTAGAGCTTTATTGCCACTGAAGAACAATTTCTGTGAACAATGATTTCATGAGGTTAATGCTAAACCTCATTTTGTCTCTGTGCTCAGTGAAATTGGAGGGGAAATGGTAACAGGGATGTTATAAAAGAACATTTGGACTGAAGACACAGGGGAAAGCTTTTCCTTTTACACCCTCTCAGTGCCAGCTGTCTTTCTTAGTGTTGTCCAGGTACTTCAAATTACATTATTTTCTTACAAGAATAGATTTCAAGCCATTATGCATCTCACATTTCAGCCTTCTTCTGTTAAAATCATCAAGAAGTTGTAATAGCAGTACTAAGTAAAACAGGGCAGAAAATACAGTACAATCACTCGGTAACCTTTCACAGATAGCACGTAACGCAAGAGAGTTCACAATTTAGGTTCACAATTTAGATTAAAATTTAGATTTAAATGCATCTTATCTGCCTGAAGAAGAGGCAGGCAAGTGAGATGACACCAAACTGGCAAAGGAGGAACAAGAGAGACAGCTAGAAGAAAAAAACAGCAGTTTCAAAGTACATAAATTCTTGCAGCAAAAGATGCGTAAGCGTATCCCACAACCACAAGGTTATTGTGCTCCCACAGCTTCGTTGCTCATTTTCTGTTATAAAAACCTAATGACTTGGCTGATACTTTTGACTCGGGCCCTGATTTGCACACTTGCTTATACACTGAAGTTTACTCAGGTGAGTAGCACCACTGGCTGCAGTAAGACAATCCATCAAATGTGTGTATCTTTTAGGACTGCTGGCTCTGTTTTGCTAAGGTGAAGCGGGATGCTAAAATAACTTTGTTCCTGAAAGTTTAACAAGGAACGTTACAGTGGCAGAAAGAAGAAAAGAACCAAGCATTTCACAGATTCCTTAAAATAAGCCGAAATTAATTAAAAGATGCACCGAAAATGCTGACAGAAATACAGAAATAATCGTTGCTCTGCTGTATCTCTTCATAGCTCATACAGAAGTTGTCCACATTCTGAATTACAGCATTTTATAAAATTAAAAATAATAATTTCAAACTAACACATTCTTCTCTGTCATACACGGTGCCAAACTGTGCATTATTATCAGACTTCTGATCTGCTTCTTTGAACGACTCATGGAATGCTTAACATCACAATATCTCACTGATATAAATCCTGCTGGGATTTATTGACACTATAACGTTTTTAAATCTAAATAACTTAATGTTATGTGCATAGGATGTCCTGACTTCCAGACTGTTATCATAGGGGATATATGACTCTAACATGACATTAAATTCTGGTTATGTCTATACAAAACCTCCTTCCACACGAGAACATTTACATACTTACAAAACAGTGATGCACTGGAAAGCCTACAGCCATTTCAGGGTGCTGCTCCACGGCTCTGGAGGATTTGTGAAACGGCACTTCTATGGATTTGAGGCATACCGATTCTAAAAGTATGATGCTGCCAGCACTAAAGGTTTGTCCTAGCTGTAATAAGGTGGTAGTGGTGGGTTTGTGCGTTTTTGTGGTCCAGTTTTTAAAATATATATGTAATAAATACATCTGGCGGGGTTTCTTAAATGCATTAGCCTAATACCACCCTGTGAGAGCTTTCTACAGACGAGAGCAATGAGAAATAAATTCACTGGATGTCAGCAGTGGAGGCACTTTCCACGACAGAATCGCATGACTCTCCTCTCAACCTCCTCTGCTTCTCACAATCTTTCAGGATAATCCTTCTCAATTAAAAGCCCAAGTCAGAATTCAGCTTATATTGTTTTAAACTCTTTGACAGAAAGTCTTCTCTCAAAAGGCAGATAATTAATTATATGCTCATAATTCATGAACAGAATTATCAACTAATCCTAAGTAACACTGTTCTTCATGATTTTCACTTGAAAATTAAGAATATAAAGCACTGGAAAAACAAATTTAAAAGGAAAAAATGGAACAATTCTTTTTCTACTTAGGACAACGCAATGTATTACCAATGTATTACTTAGCTGTGGCTGAAGTATTTGAAACTAAAGAGTTTTTGATCACTGCCATGTTTGGGATGCGCTATTAGATTATGAATAAATACTAAAGCTGTGTGTTGCACATGATAGACGCAACTATAGAAGACATCATACCTACTGGTTTCAATCTTTTAAAACAGACGTATGAGTTTAATCACGGTGCCTATATAACAGAAGGTTTTGAGTTCGGAAGGAGGTTTGCTCTCTGAAAAGTAGGAAATGCAGTATTAGCAGCCTCCAGGACTCCAAGGAATGAGGCAGTCTCAACTTCCACTATAGTCAATAGAAATTATGGCTAGATAGGCGACAGTAAGCAGCATGCAGAGTCAGTTTTAAAAGTTGTTGCAAACAACTAGCACCTATTTTCTTACCATAGAAAACCAGCAGGATGCATCTCATGAGTAACACTCTTCAGCAGTAGCAAGTATTTGCATGAATGTTTCCAATTAATTAGATTCACATTGTCATAAAAGTGAAAAATGGAACACATCACAATTTCCACAAGAATCAATGAACATTTGAAGATGGTGTCACCTTGCACACATGACCTGTCCACCATTACAGCACTTAAAAGTATAATGCATTTTGCAATAACTGCATTAAAATTTATATTGCACTAAATAAAAACTTGTAAAAAGTCAGTTACAAATTGCTTTGGTCTATTTGTAGCTTAATTTATCACCAGAATACAGAAAAATTATCAGGAAACCTGATAAAATTTTAAAATTGACTGTTGAAAAGAATGTGTGTTTACTTACAAATACATTTTCTTTGTATATGGTATTATCACATAAAAGAATATGCTTAATAATAAATAAATGCTTTATTCAATTAAATTCGTGAGATCTTATCCTCACTGCTAAAATTGACTCTGAAAAGAGTTTTACCCTGTTAGTCTATTCCCTAGTGATATGCAGAGCCTTCTTTTACATTTTATGACAATTTGAACGTATTACAATCAAACCATCCAAAAAACTAACAGAAATTAAGAAAACAACAGACTGGCTAACCAATAAGATTCCAAGTTTGACATGGTAAATGAGCTCCATTGTCTAACTGAGAATATTACTTGAAAATTAAAAAATCTTAGTGAACAAAGAGGAAATTTTAGCAGAAATAACAAGAAAATAGAAAACCAACAAATCGTATGCAAAACGGTAGTCAGTTATTTCGAAAGGGTGTTGCTTCTTCACTCCATTATTCCTTTTTCTATTTCAGAATTTCTAGTGTTCTAAATTTCTTAGAGAAACATGGCTCCTCATCTTGATAAATCTCCAATAAAACAAAAATATCTCCTTTGTTAAAGCAAAGGAAAATAATACAGTCTATATAGCTGGTGTTCCTACATAGCCTGTCATTGTCCTATTACACTGACTGGTTCTTCTTAAACAGATGCACCGAGTTTCTGAAACAGCGTCAGAATATGGAAAGTTCTGAGGTGGTTTCTACTTTTTGGTAATGACATGAAATTTACAACAACAAACAAACTCCCGACTTAGCTTCGCCTCCGTTTGCGTAACCCCCGGAATCTACTCTGTTGGGATCATTCAGTTCTTCAAACAGTCCCGTTTCAATAATTTCTTCCTGCCAGGCTATAGGGACAGCACCTGTTGCAAACTTTTTGAAGAACTTCTTGTCTTTGTCATCGAACTCAATTCCTCGTACTTCAGAGAAGTCAGCAATGTCTGCAACATCTTTGGCATAGACAACTGATGGATCTGGCACAAATGGAGGGTCAACAAGGTTTGCCTCTAGCCTGTGGAAATTTATTGTTTTGAAGAAACTATGCTTTCTTGGGTCATCATCTTGATTTCTGCAATAAAGGAAAAGTTCGTTAATCAGTATGACATTTTGCTCTCCAATAGAGTGCATCTGTGTTGTACACGAGAGTATTTTAAAGTAAGGATATTTTATATATATATATGTATATGTAATGCAATGTAATTCCTTTTTTTCATAACCAAAGAATTGCACAATATAAGCAAGGCTGAGAAGCAGAAAAATCCTGATTCTGTTATTCATGACTCTACCTCCAGGGTAAATCAGCCTGGGCAAGGTGCCACGCCAGAGTTACAGCGCCGCTTCAGGCAGCGCACTGGGATACCTATATCCCAAGATACGCCAGGATGAAGAGGGGCAGTGCTGAATCCACTGGCAACAGTGAAAGTCCAGTGCTTGGCTCTGTATCAACTAGGACAAGACTATCTATTAAACTCTAGACTGGGGTACACCAGGTTAATACATCTAGGAACTGACGCTGAGGAACAGCAGGGAAGAGGAAACTGGTGACAAATGACATTTCTGGTTTTATCTTAATTCAAAGCAGCTATGTGTTTACATCATAAAACTCAGTTATGTCGCTCTAATAAGCACTCCCAGTTTTAGTGAGTCTGTTCATTCAAACTAACTACTCTTATAAATGAACAAGGATTTTAAGCAAGAGACTCACAAATAACGACATTAGCAAAAGTATGTGTGCCAGTGTCATAAACATGACCCTTTATTAACACGGTTAAAACTGTTATTGTTAAAATGTCACAAAAGACAACTGCACACCTCAAGAAGAGCTTCTGCTGTAAAAGAAACAGTGAATTGTTTCACTGTGCGCCCACAGAGAGACTTGTAGGATATTCTGATGATAAGAATAATTTGAGCCTCAAATGTGCTCTCCTTAAAGCATGACTAAGGAGCACAGCTTCTGAACTGCGCACCTAGCATCAAGGTGTATGAAATTTGAGTTTTGAATTCTAGTGAAAGAAGGAGCAGAGAGGACCACTGTATTTTCTACACCTATGCATTCTTTTGTTGTATGTATTTATGGATGCGCTCATGTTGAAAATGGTGACGTAGGAAAACCAGATTTGTATGGGTTTTGGCCATGGAAAATGGTAATTGCCAACATTTTGCTTTTTCCTTTTCTGACTTCCTTACAAAATGATATACTTAGCAAAGTGTAAGCCCTCATGTATTTCTAGCCAGCGTTCTATGAACAAAAAGTAATGCAAATCTTTGGCAAGTCTTTTTATCTTTGCAGATGTGTAGAAGCACCATATAGAAATAGCAGATTTGTGTGACTATAGAAAATCTTCCTCTATTAAGACCTTACACCATGTATGAAAACAGCTCCTCTGGCTTGCCACGACTGCCAGTTGCTCATATGCTGTCCTGTCATGCTTCCAGCCTCCCTTGGTGCTAACCAGGCACAGCTGAGATCAAACTACCAGCTGCCCTTTTCAGCTCCCTTGTTAGAAAATTGTCATTTTGTGCCTCTGTCGCTGGTTTTTCTGATGAGGTCACCACCAACCTGAAGGACCATAGACGCTGCCACCTGGACACCTTGGGCAATGAAAAAATTATGTTTTCAACCCAAAAGAGCTATATGAACACAATTAAGAATGTATAAATTAAGCCATCATGACCTCTGCATATACATAGTCTTGCAAAATCATCTCCTAACTCAACTAACTAGTGATAACCAAGTACTTGAGCAGCTCCTGAACTTGACGTATTTAGTTTCACTGCTGGCTTGAAGTGCATTAGAGTTGCTGTTCAAATTAACCAGTGTCCTGGAACATGAGTGGACTAGTCGTGCCAACAATCCTACTGGGCAGACACACTCAAAAAAAATTTCACTTTATTACAATTACAAAGCCACAAAAGCACTAGAAGCTGGTGAATCCTCCAGAATGGATTGCTGCAGTGTTTGTCCTCCAAATGTATTTTCTGACACCACCAAAACCATAAAAAGTTTAAAACCATAAAGCTACAGGAAAGACATCCACTGAAACTAATTGAGGCATCTTCCCACCAGCTGGAGATGAATTTGAGCTCTTCCTATGTAAACTGTATGTTTACATAACTTAAACAGAAAAGGCAAATGAACTCATCTAAACTCTGCCAATTTTGCATTCCTCCATTTAAAAAAACAAAAAAAGAAAAGAAAAGAAAATAACTTTTACAGATTTGGGATTAGAGATTTCAATCCCAGAAAGTGGGGAAAAAGAATTATATCCTTCCTGAGTTAGCTAGTGGCATCGGGTCCTCAGTAAACGAGTGGAGTACAAATTAAAGCTGTCCTTGAGCAGCTTTAACTTATGCAACAGGCATAAGTTATGTAGATAACCCCAGGTCTTGTTGTCCTTAGTAGAATTACAGTGCTAATCTTTACATAAGGATGAGCTGTCCTGAATAGTATCGCCCTGTTTAAGAGGTACATGCAGGCTTTTATTCTGTATCATGCCCAGGCATAGTATACATCCTATATTTTTGCTTCTCTAAGTACTACACGAAAGAGTACGAATATCTTAAATACAGAAAATTAAAAATAACCTGTGCAGTTACCTTTCTCTGTACATTTCTCCCATTGCTGAGAAATGATGTAACAGTAAGCAGACAGAACGATTGTAAATTATTCCCTTGGCAAAAGAAATATGGTTACAGTAAGTGAATAGTCTGTTGCTGGTTCTGATCCAGATTTGCTAAATAAAATTGAAAAAGTCACTCAGAATCTCTAAGTGTAATTTGCTCCTAATCTGAAATCTGTTTACTTCACAAAATGCTGTAAGACTAAATGTCTGCAAAGGATGCTGACTTGTAAGGTACAGTGCTCTAAATGTTTTTTGTATTAAATTTATTTTTAAATACACTTTTTAAATATATTAAAAACAATACAGATTTTGTATCAAACATACTCATGTATCAAACATGTATACAAATACATGTATACAAATACATGTATACAAATACATTTGATACAAATTTTTGTATCAAACATACTCTGTGTGCTGTTGGAAATACTCTTTTTCTGTCACCTCGCAGAGCTGTTGGGAAAACTCACCAGGCGCAGAGTAGTTGTTTTCCTTTAGCAATGGGATAGTAAGACTATGTATATTAATGATAGATTACCTTTCATTAAAGTTAATTCTTTCAGAAAAATGAGTGGCTAACATTTTGCAAAGCTGTTCCACGTTGTTATGGAATATCAGTTTAGAAGGCTATCTGTCATTAAGTCCCTGTGTCTATTCCACTTCTAGATTGGAAAAGCAACTAACTGATACATATATTTGTATTCATAGGTGATTCAAATCATGGTATATTCCAAAGAAAGGTACTATCAGTTTCCTATTTGTTTTTTACATTTTTATTTATTTTGTCTATATCGCAAATGTAGATCTCCAATCTGTCTTACTAGAAATGCACTAAATTACTTTTATATATATATGTATACATGCAGAAGGATCAGAGATACTACAAGTTAAATATTACTATGCTTAGCTTTCCAATTTTCTTCTTGAAAATCCTAAGTTAGGGACACATCCATTAGTCTTCATCAACTCAAAGCCACCTCTGAAGTCCCCAAAAAAATTTTGTGTTACAAGAATTTGTGCCAGGTATTCTTTTCCTCCTTTTCTCCCTGGGATGAGTCAGGAAGACTGGGACTTCTACAGGATTTTTTAAAAGCACATACGAGTAAAGCAAGGGGTTAAGGTCTCTTCAGTAAGAAGCCAATGATGCAGCATTACCAGCAGCAGGGAAGAAAATCCACTTTGCAGATTTGGATTTTTACCCATATCATTCCAGTAAGTGATGCAGCTCAAGATTCTGCATTCAGTCTGCATTAGCATAGATGCACGTATCTATCTGAATATCCTTTACCTTTAGGAAAGAAATGCAAGAGAAATGGGCTGCTCCCTGCTCCCAGCACTGTAGAGAGTCTAAGCCCACAAAATACCAAGAAGGGAACGCCTGTGAGTAGTCTGGGGTGAGGATGGACAATCACACTATGGCAACAAAAATTCCTTGTTTCCCTATTATCTTCAAAACTTCCCACCTCTCTCTTTCTAGAAGTAAAAATGTAAATTCAGTACTCTGCAGAAAATCAAGATCTAACCTCATTTTGTGTAATATGTAAAATAATAATATTGTTTGCAGCTTTAATCTGGCTTTACTGAGATTGAGAAGTAAGGCATACCTGCTTCCTAAACGATTCTCTGGTTTCTTAGCCAAAAACAGTCGGCAAATATCTTTTGCTTCCTCCGTAAAGCTGGCATGTTCAAATTTCACCTCATCTTCCAGAGTTCTTCTTTTAACCTCATCCTTACCAACCTTTTCTTTGTAATCCTTGAACGGTGTTCGCCCAGCAACCATCTCATAAATACTACACCCCATAGCAAACCAGTCCACAGGATAGCCGTAATCTTCATCCTTCAGGATTTCTGGAGCCATATAACCATTTGTCCCAGCCTATTGCAAACACACAGACAGGTTTACTGTACAATGTCAGTAGGGAAATGCAGACAATTAAACAGACTAGTCTATAATTATACCAAAATACTAGCAATACATTTGATACATTTTTAATCTAGAAACTCTGTAATATTGATTTTTTTCCCCTAGAAACTCCAATTGAGGACATGGGCTATACCTGTCTTTAAACATCTTAGCATACTGGAAAAATGTCTTAAATATGTTCTTCAAAGGTGAGATGTCTGTGCAATTTCTACTTAAAGTGGCTTCTTTTTAAATTAGGATTTAGCTTGCTTTCTTCTTCCACATTAATGGTTTTCCGGTTGAAGATAGTGTTGTTAGCTTTGTCCTGTAAACACAACTAGCAATCAGTTTGAAAAGTCACCAATTCCCTCCCTGTCCAGTGGTTATAACTGGTCCAGGACAGGGGTCTGCTGACAATGAGAAAATTCTCATCAAGCTGATATCTGAGCTGCATAAGGAAGTTCTCACTCACACTCCCTGCTGGTTTCTGGAAGGAAGTACTACCATCAGCTGGCAAGAAAAACTTTGAAAACTATTTCAAAGAAAGTAAACCTATGAAAATTATAATTAGCAAATGACATGCATGCAGGTGAAAGAATGTATTCATATTTCCTGGCTGAAAAAAGGTCTCTGAAAAAAATGCTACTACTATATACAGCACTTCTCCTATATACAGCCCCTTCTCCAAGAGAAAAAATGACTGCTCTTTCAGAGGGGAATCTGCTTGCTTCCTTTCCAGACCAGGCGTGTTCCCCCTGGGGGACAGAACACACAGCGTTCAAAACAGCTCCTGCAGCCTCTCCCTCTAGGAAGCTGATTCACCTGGGAGGGAAGAGAGGACCTCTCTATATGCTTTCTGCTGCACAGTTACATGACTGAGCATGTGAGATTTCAATCAAAACAGCATTTGCCCAGCTGACTCAACATTTTCAGCAGCATCTGATGCTATTTTTTATTTTATGTGTTTACCAGATTCAGCTAGAAGTGATATCTATGTCAGCAGCTGCTTGAACGTGTTTTATATCTTTTTGAAATACTGGGCTTGATGTATTAGTAGTATTACAATATAAAATAATAATGAAAAAAAGTTGTGCAAAATCCCACTAAACATTATTCAAGATGATCATTATTACTGTTTCCAGAACACAAGCAGTGTCAGAGATTCACTCCAAAGCAAAACAGTTAGAAAAAAAATAAAACTGGAGTTCATTTGGGTAAATTATATTTGTAAAAAGCACAGCTCGACAGATTAATTTTATTTTATGGGACCTCAGTAACTCCTCTAATTTTTACAACTTCAGGCACAGTATTTCTGAGTCAGGTCTCCGTACAAACTTTAGTTCATGCCACTACACGTTATGACATACACTCTGCTGTAATCAATGTGTGCAAGAGGGAACGTCTTAGCATCAACTAGAACATAAGCCGGAAAATTAAATCCAGTTTGTTTTCCCTCTTTGTATTTTTTTTTTACTTTTAGGGATTTAGAGCAAAATCCTCCAGTTGGTTAAAAAACAGAACAGAAACATCAGCCATGTTGAAAGCAAAATAAAAGGTTAAAAGCGAATGAACTGTTGCCTCCCTCACTAAACCCACAAAAATCAGAGGACCAGTACGGGCACTGCAGCAGCTGACATCATTCCACAGGTAATTTGTACTGTTTGCATTGAATTTTTCCAGGTAAGAATTTATATTGAGAGATATCCTGACAGTATTACATTTTTATGTTTACTGCTCCATTCAGAAAGGGGGCTAAGTGCTCAGATACAGACCACAGAATGCAGACCCATCTAGCCTCAAGAAGATCATGAAACCTGGAAGGGAGAGGAGGGGTTGAAAGCAGTAGAGAAAGTTTGGTACAAAAGGATGCACACGTAGCTCATCATGGGTTAGTGAACACAGACACTAAATAGTTTTTACTTTTTTTTTTTCTTCTGGGAAGCAATAAACATTCTTATTTTTACTGAGACGAAGCTGGGGCACTAATGCCTTGAAGAACTGATGAGTCATATCATCATCAAAATGCACTTTTTTTTTTTCTTCTGGGAAGCAATAAACATTCTTATTTTTACTGAGACGAAGCTGGGGCACTAATGCCTTGAAGAACTGATGAGTCATATCATCATCAAAATGCACCCTGAGAGTACAGTATGGTCTTTCTGATAAGACATTATTTGCTGCAACATAGCATAATCACATGGGATAAATCTGACATGGAAAACTCAGAGTTCTGCAATCATAAATGTGTCTCAAAAGAGCTGCTTTCAGATTGCATTTCCTTCCTTCCACTTGTGCTCTTTCTTCCATAGCTGTTTTTTCAAAAGAAATAGTTGCCAAGTAACTTCAGTCTCTTCCATGTGCATTTTCCACATAACCTTCAATAAGTCACGCCACACAGAAGAACACCCTGCTTTGATATGGTACTCAGTATTTCTCAAGAACAGAGAGAGCAAGATCATAATTGCAGACCAAAAAGACTGCATGACCATAATTTAATAGAAAATAGAGATGGGCCATCAATAGCTTCTCTTCAGACCGAAGTGCAAGACTGTGGATGAGCTTACTGTCAACAAGCATTAAACCTAAAAATTCTAAATTAGTAGCTCTGAAATCTTTTGAGTTGTTATTGAACTAATTCAGCTCAATCTGAGAGAAGTCTGGAAACACACACTGTTCCTCTGACATGTCGAACCATTTCAATTCAGAATTTTATGAAAGCTCTTTTTCTCATGGAATTTCATCAAAACTTGAACTTAATCTTATATCTTTCCCAATCCCGAAGCTCTTCTGTGATTCACAATGAAGCAACAGGCTGAGAAGCAGGAATTTAAACCTAATTTCATAATCCCTGAAACTCAAAACCCACTTAAATATTACCATTTTGTAGCAGAAACAAACACATTTCACAAGTAGTCAGCAGTGATCTATAAGGGTGAAGAAATATAAACAAGTAGGGGGAAGAAATACATACATCTATGCAATCTTTATCAAAACAGGAATTTGAAGAAATGAAAAAAAGAGCTTAAATTTTCCACTTATTTCTACATAAGTGGAGCTTTGGCAAAATCATTTCGGAAGAAAGATGATAAAGCCACAAACATTTCTGTATTAGGGAACATACACCAAAAAATGGACTTACTCAACTCCTGGAACTAGAAGAACATACATCTTTCAATGAGATTCAATTCTGCCTTCGGGGAATAGATAGCATTAGAGGGAAGCTAAAACCTAAGATTCCTGCACTAATCATTATGGAAAACAAAATGTCAAAAATCATATCATCTTTCAAGTAAAAGAGATCCTGTGGCAACACGAAAGGGAGCCTCAAGGACTCAGGAGAGGTTTATTTAAACAGGTGAAACAGCATCTTAGTGGACAGAGTTTTTGAACCATACAGCTGTCCCTAGCAGTAGTGAGATCTGAGCAGCAAAAAAAGTGTTAGGTGGGAAAAGTATCCACTGATTCCCAAAGCAGAAGTGAATAAGAGTAATGAGTTAAGTTACTCTCAGCAGGCCAAGGAGTAAATAAATATACTCAAATGTAAAAAGGAAAAAAGACAGAAAGCAAACAAATTAAAAGCTATAAGAAAACACATAAATGCCTTATTTTTGAGAAGGGGTCTATTTTCTATGGGCTGGTATTGAATATTTAATTCAGTTAGAATTATCTGACCATGCCTCAGAATGGATACCTCTAAATATAGGTTACTGGTATGTCTATCACACAAAAATTCAGGTTTGTATGATTTTGTAGTTGTTTTCAATCAACAATTTATAAGTAAATTCAGAAGAGTGTATTAACCACAAAACACTTTTTCTTACTAGATCCTATTTTACATGGATAAATTTTGCTCTTTTAATGGAAACAGGGAAAATCTAAAAAAAAAAAAAAAACCAACCACTCAGAAAGTTGAATTCCTTTGATGTCAGCTCTACAGGGCTAGGACATGCATTGTGTTTTGACTGAGTCAAAACTTCTTTCCCATAGGATTCCTGATAAGTCCAGGAATCATTTTAATATATGTGTTAACTGCTCAAGTGATCTTATAGAGATGCATAAACATGTGAAATTACCCCCTCACTGACATCGAAGCATCTAATGGGACAAAAAAGGGGGAAAAAAAATCACAAAGGAGACAAAAAATGTTATATAATCCCCAACTTTTTACAGAAGCAGAAATCATATGCCATTGCAGAGGTACACAACTTTTTGAAGTGTAGTCAGAGCAACACTAGCTATTTTTTGCTTGCTTTCCGTCTAATACTGTCTTTTGTGATGATGAGCAGGATGCCTTACTTGCATATGCTGTTTGAAATATAAAAAATAGTCATTGAATTTCAGACAATTAAATTTTAATTAACTTGTTTTTGAAAATGGTTCATAGATCTACATTTCCCTTTATTTCTCTATCTTGAGAACAACCCAAAATACAATTTTTCAATAATCCTCTAAAATGTAATGACCAAATGTTGTCCTTGGATACATTAGTGAAGTGGAATTGTTGCTTTGAGTGTGGTTTGACAGGGCATAGTAGAAATGACTCATCTCAAATTATACAAATGTTTCCTTTGTGAAATGTTATCCTGCATGAATTTTTAAAAGGTCACATAATTATAATATTTTAATAATACAGGACGTGATCCTGAGACGCACTAAGTGCATTCAGTTCCCAGTACTGTCAGGAGGCACTTGGCACACCACAATTCCGAGCAGAACGAGGCCCACAGTGTAAGTGGCACTCGTACGTTCTACTCAGATTGCTGTCCTGAGAATGGAAAGTCCCTTGAACACTGCCACTATCCCAACTTGCCGCAGATTTAGGGGAAGAAAGAAACAGACCTATCTGGAGCTTTCATTAGCACAGAAACAGGCAAATGAAGAGAAATGGGATTTGGATCTCTTTACCTTTTCCCACAGATCTCTGCAAAACAAACTCAATTGATACCACAAACCAAACAGTAAAGCAAATCAGAATGTCTATCTTTTGTTTGCCATGGCACAAGAACTGTTGAACAGAGGAAAAAAAACAAGCTGAGTTTAGCTCCATCAGCTGTATCCTGGGGCTCAGTCCTTCCTTCCTCCAAGGGGTGCCACTGCCTGCTTTGTTCTCTTCTCCAGCTGTTCCTCCACTCCTTCAGCAATGGCCTTAATAG